>NW_025765883.1:0-95572 GCF_003918875.1 Haliotis rubra
ATTCAGGTGAACAATGGACTTACCTTTGCATGCGAATGTACCTACTAGGTGCTGTACGCTCAACATGATACACCTGGTTTGATCACTTTTAAATACTGATTCTTAAACTTATACTCTTAGGGCATAGTCCAAAAACCGCCATACGACACTGCACTTAGTTTGGTTAACAGTTAACGTTTAATGTTAATGATCATCAATTTTACCCTGTTCACAAAGTCGACTCTTTATTTTGGAGCGTGTAATGGCAACATAAAGTTTGAGTCAGAAAGTTAGGCCTTTGTGAAACGTTAGTAATGAACGTACATTCTAACGTGTGGTGCTGAAATTCATAATACACACACCATTAGGGACACACTTTATTTGACCACTTCTGGCCTTAAAGCACCATGTTCCGTGCAGACAGTCGAGACAGTGAACCTCCAGAAATGTAAAAATGGGTTTTGATGTACATATGAAGAGTTGTATATTTGGGGAGCGCATTAATGACCTGTACAAGTGAACGAGGTTGTCTGGATTGTTATAGGAGAAGTCATATGTTGAAACATAGGAGACAGAAACATCAACAACCCTCTCCTCCTCCTCATGGCCCTCCGCCTCGTGGACCTTCCCTGCAACATCTGATCCCTTGCACTAATGCCGAATTTGAATCGACTTTTAGCATGTCAACATCCGTCATGTATTTTATGTGTGGTAAATATATTATGTTAAATGTCAAAACTGAGGCCCAGGAATATAGCTTTCCTGGACTACCTTGATAGGATGATCCATGTGATTGAATCCTTCCAGGTATTGTGTTGTCTTATGTTCTTACCTGTCCCGTCTGGCTTTTAAATAATTGTGGGCTACTTGTTATCAATTCACCTTCTCAAGATCTCAATGCATATATACATCCCATCACGTTGTCGTAGGCACTTTCAACTTGTTATTTGTTTGATAATCTAAATTGCAAAACAAACAAGAAGTGAAGTTATCTTTAAAGCTGAATGCTGCATTACCATTGGAAGTTATAAAAGAAAAAGGAATCAGCTGATTAGTTCTTTGTCAATAGCTTCCACAAATAAGAATCCTGTTTATGCCTGGTTCATATTTGCCCTGCTATCAGGTCACGGTGCCCGTAAACTGTCTGTAGCTCCATTTCCGTGCAGTCATCGTGCGGCGAGCGAGCGGCAGTGGCCATATCGCAGGATTCTACGGTGCCATAGCCTCTACAATTTGTCAAACAGCAACGTAGCCCGTAGGTGTCATCGCAGAGGTATTGCATGGGCACTGCACGGTGATCGTGCGGTAAACACATGATCTTTTTTAGTTTTTAAAAATCGTTCAGGATCGTGGGATATCTGCACGGCCATCTCACTGCTATTACACGATCACCGTACTGCCTCTGTACAGTGCCCGTGAAATCACGTAGACATTGTGCAGTCATCCCAGGGCAGCCACATGATTGCTGTGCGGCAGCCTTGTGATGTCCGGGTGCGGCAGCCTTGCGACGGACCAGACATATTTACCATGGGTATATACATTAGCAATCCTAGCAGTTCTATCATCTGTCTCAGAGAGGGTCAAAGAACAAGATGGACATGAGTAAACTGTTCTCCGCTAAGCCTCCACTCAGACTCAGTACCATGTCCATGACAGCAGGGAAATGGTTCAGAACCATTTACGTCACACAACAGGGGCATGGGGCAGAGAGGAGAGAGCCATTGTTTAAAGCATTCGCTCGTCATGCCGAAGACCAGGGGTCAGTTGTCCTAATGAATACAATGTGAGAAACCCATTTCAGCTGTCCCCTGCTGTAACATTGCTGGAATATTGCTAAAAAGCGCGTAAAACCATACCCCCCTCACATCATAGACAATCAGCAGAGGGATAAAGGAAGTATTTCTGCCAAACCTTCGTATGAATTAAATTTTACCATCTGTCTATGCAAAATTGGGCTCGAATTGGTAGGTTTAGGTAAAGAACATTCTTGTCGGCTCCAGCGCCCTCTATTACTCCATTACACCAGTGTGACGCAACACACTGCACACAGATCGCCTAATTAAAGCCACGTTATGACCAACAAAGGATTCTTCGGCTCCATTTAATTAAAGATCGGGATCAGAAAGCTATACGTTACATACTTTACATTTTAGTCTCAGCTAAGATGCAAGAAACTGATCTCTTTACCAGAAACGTTTTCTCCAGCAAATCCAGCCTTGGCCACTCTTTGAGTTCTTGGCTTTCCCAGATGGCACAGTCTTTGATGTTCTGCAGACCAGCTTCTTTGGTGATATCTTACATGCGTACAACTTGCAAGCTGCAAACATTTGCTGAAACAATTCAAGCTCCCGTATGGCTTGAATTCAGCAAGTGGAGCATCATTATCACATTGATGCTCCGATGCATATTTCCTAAGTGCAGACATATTTTTGACCTCATCTAATCTATACATTTAGAGACCCACGGCAAGGTAAAACACAACCAAAGCACTTGAGGCAGCATTTCCTGAACAGCCAGTTATCAACGGATCTGTCTCCTGATATCTAAAATGCTGGTTGGCTAATGTAAACTGTTATTCCTGCTTTATCTTCTGAGAAATACCTAAATTTACAATTGTGACAATTGCCACTGGCTTATCGTCACTGGACAAACTTTCAGAGAGAGTTTCATCTGTCAGCTGAACCCGTGGGCCTTTATTACAATCAGTGAAGTCGATACCAACAGCAGGGGTGGAGGGTTTGCGGGTCCTGCGCTTTGGTGTGCTGTGCTGTGCTGTTCTGTGTGCTGTGCTGCGGTAACTACAGAGCGCATATTTCTCGTTGAATTGCTATAAGTTCCAGACCATCATAATCATTATGCTGACTGGTGAATAGTGATGGGGCATAAACTGAACATTCAGCCAGCCGCACTGCACCACATCTCCCTGCTCATGGGGAAATGGCTGCTCTAGGAACACAAGTGTCAACTGATTTTTTAAGAAAGGTTTGTTTTGCAGCAGACTCAGAACATGTTGAAAGTAGCAGTTAATTCACTGGTGTTTTTCACCTATCAAATGTGATTTGTGATACATTTTATCTTGTTATAGACTCAATATGAAATGGATCAACAATTATCTCAATACCATTCAGCTTTATCTTGAAACTAAGAAGTAAACTTCCACATTTAACTAATGATATATAAAGCACACGCGCAATATTCATTGAACAGACACTTAAGAGTAACGTATAGACTGACTGACTTAGTTTGGTTTTACGTATAGAGTTATAATCAAGTATTCAAAATGGTGTTATGTTAGTGAGTTTTATAAATATCATGACATATAAAACAGCCAGTTATGTTTTCCCCTTGAACATATAATGTTATTTAGAAAGTGGCCAAATGTCACATATGTTATAATATGGGATTACTCTTTTTTTAAGAGGGAGGGTTGTAATCTCGGATTGGACTCAATCTGACCAAAATACAAGAATATGGTAATCCCAAATTATAACATATACTGCATATTTCAAATGCACATGCACATCTATTTCCACGCCGATAATGTTAAAAGCTGGCGTTCCTCGAGGTTCAGCAATCTGTCCTTTTTTGTTTCTTGTTTACGTGGGCGGTGGGGTAGCCTTGTGTTTAAAGCGTTGTTTCGTCACGCTGAAGGCCCGGGTTCGATTCCCCTCATGGGTACAATTTGGTGTTCCCGCTGTGATATTGCTGGAATATTGCTAAAGGTGGCATAAAGCCATATTCACTCACTCACTCATTGTTTACGTCAATGAAATAGGCGATTGTTTAACCAGACTGTTTGCTCATGATAATGCGCTTAGGGCTATTTCAAAGACTATGAAATGATAATTTGACATCATCGGGTAGTTGGGCGAAGAAAGAATGGCTGATTAAATATAATTCTGACAAAACTAAAACTATGATGTTTTTATGGAGTTAGTATAGCTATTGTTCATTTTCACAAACATTTTAAGATTAACTTTGTTTTCAAACGTCAGTTGGTCTTGCTGCATCGGAAATGTTGTGAAAAAGCCCTCAATAATGATTTGTGTGTTAAGCAACTGTATACAATATATATTGAATAGGAAAACGTTGTGAAGAATTTACACATTGTTTATGAGGCCACATTTTGAGTATGCACGTGAAATGTATATCATTATTTCTTGGATTGTTCCAGTTATAAAACAACTATAGAAACATTTTTAGCTAACCTCAGTGATATTTTAGAAAATAGATATTTACTAGGGCTGGATATTGCCCCACTTCTCATATTGCGATATATTGCAATAATTCAAGAGATATTGCAATACATATTGTTATATATTGACTGGAAGGTTTCTGTCCAAGTGCGTACATCATAAATTCATAATAGCTCTCTGTGTGCGACTTCGTCATCTTAGTTGCTGTTACACAATATTTTAAGGCTCCCTGTCCCCATTGTGTATTGGTGTATGCCAGTGGTGTACAGATAAATGATATAGAGCCTTAATGTGGAACAAGGTTTTGCGAACATAATGATAAAGGTAATAATAAAAATGATTTTAATGGTCACTGTTGTTTGCTGCAGCAGAATGCACTTCAATGCAGTATATAATTATTGTTACTGTTTGTCAGTGATTCATTCAGATTCAAATCCAATATAAAAATGTGTTAACATGAACTGTTGTAAAATGAAACAAAAACATGATTTAGGTGAATTACCTGAGCTTAAATGTGACCTCGAATAACTCGTGACTAGAATGTCCTTATACAGTCCTACAAAATTTATAAGACTATCGTTAATTGATAACATATGTCCCATTATGAAACAAAATAAAATAATAAAATAATGTCAATTGTGAAATGGTCACTCAGAGCCAGTAGCTCTACTTATAAGTCCAAATGAAAGATTGGTCAAATCTTTGAAGGGCATTTAGAAGTGGAATGCATAAGAAAAGCAAGATTTATGGATGTCAACATTTTTATTGTGAATATCCATGACCTGATGAAGAGCAAGTATACACTCCAAAACGTTGTGTTATTCACAACAAGAAGTTGATATCCATTACTCTTGCTTTTTTAAAAGATTGAAGAAAATCAGAATGTCTTCAAACATGTCCACCATTACATCAATCAAACAAAACGATTCCTCTATTCATCTTAAACTGTGATATATACTGTGCCCAATACAAGACTAAAATATTCAGCCTCTTCATTTATTCCCGTCAACTATGTAAGAAACCGTGACTCCAAAAGCCTGGAACAATCTCCCATCAACTGTAAGAAACCGTGACTCCATTTCATCGATTGTCCCCGTTTTAAAAGAGCTATTGGAACATGAACTATGCGTAATAGTGCGTAATATATATATGTGTGTGTGTGTGTGTATGTATATATATAAATATATATATATATGCGTGTGTGTGTGTGTGTGTGGGGTGGGGGGTTGGGGGTTGTAGATGTAGGTTGGAATTTTGCCACTTTTTCCCTCTCCACAAATGTCATCGTATCCCAAGTGCGTAGATTGATGATCATGCTGTTGAGCCCTTCATTGTCTGGTCTAGACTCGGTTATATACAGACCGCCACCATATATCAGGAATATGGCTAAGTGCGGCATAAAACTAAACTCGCCCATTCACTCCTTGGAGGATAGTCCATAATTGAGGAGGTCATAATAACACGAAGTCCTATTTTACACTTAAGACACTCACATGAGTATTTATTGAACGGTGAGAATCATCTGTTTTGTAACCCTTGTGATGAAAAGATCACGGGCACACGTGTTCTGCTTGACTGTGGTGATTTATTACATCACAAGGGATAAAACATTCAGCGTAGAATAACTTGACATACACTCATGGTAGTTGATAGACATAGTCCTGCTGTGTGTTTCTTGTGAAACTGAATACATTTCCTCAGATGAGCATGGACATATCTAACTACACTATGAAAACAGCTTGACGTTTGATATGTCAATTTCTTTCAAACATTTACTCGTTTAAGACAATTTTGGATACTTGATTTCAATTTTAGTTCTATATGCTACCGTTAAATTGTCCATTGAATGATCTCTGCTTGCTCGCCTTATCTGTACACATTAATAGTTAAATATGTAACTTTATTTCATATGGAGACACTGACACTCCATATCTATGTCATAAAATGTATCAGTGGAACACAAAGTATATTTGATAGGTGAAAACAACATGAACAACTTATTTTTCAATTTCAATTTATTATGAGTGAGAACAATTAAAGCCTGTTGCAAGAACAAACCTCTAATTAAGGTCAGTTACCACTGATAGTAGGTGTTCTGCAAACCATCCATTTCTACTGAACAGTGCAGTGCTGAAATACGAGTTAATACCCAGTTTCTATTTATCAATGTTGATAATTATTATGATTGTTTGAAACAAGTGGTATTTTAACCAGAAATACACGATCATTAGTTACTTACAGCACAGGCCAACCTGCATGTCTACACACCTGCTCTGTTCAACAGTGCTATACTATCCCGAAAGAGAAACGCATAGGCCAGAAATCTGTTGCAAAATGTTGCATTTTCAAACATGTATAACTCGTCCACAAACAGAATTTAGTACATGAATTTTTACATCAGTTTAGAAGAAGGAAACGTCTATACAACCAAGTGGATAATTGTAGATGACGGAGACGTTGAGCGCGATGGTGACGACGTAGCACGGTCCCGACGTCGGGTCTCATGTTTCTCAGTCCAATCTGTCTCAACCTGTTCCGCACAGTTTGACCGGATATCCTCCGAAGTCCACGCACCCCGGGCTGCTGTGCTCTCACCCGTGGCAGTACGATCACGCAAATGTAGTACCCGGATGTACCGATCCTGGGCTGCAGTGGTGACTCGAGGTCTGCCTGTACGGGGACGGCCAATTGTTATACCTGTTTGGATGTAACGAGCTGCAAGCCGTGATATCGTGCTCAGACTAACATTCAGACGCCTTGCAACAGAAGATTGGTAATCTCCAGCGTGCATTCTTTCAATGGCGATGTTCCATGTCGCAGCGTCAAGACGTGGCGTGTTGATTTGACTTTGAAACTCCTTCAAAACGAATGCCGATTTCCGAAAGTAATCTGGATTTTTATAGCTAGACAGTTTATGCTCTGCTGCCCAATTTCAACTCGAAGGTGATTTCTGTTGCGTTGTCGCGATGCCTTTGTAATCCTTGTAAGACATCTTATCAAAATCAACATTTTCAGGTAAAGTCGATTTTTTACTTTTGCAATTGTGTAAAATCATGTCATCAATACTTTTGTTACATATTTTGAAGATTGTTTGAACACAATAGGTAATTTATAGCTTATAAAAAATACAAAACGCCTATGCGTTTCCTTTTTTGGATAGGTTACCTCAAGAGCATTGTATTGTGCAGAGTCGACAGAAACCAAGGATAAGCCTGCATTTAGAAAATATGTATCAGAACAGCAACACAATAATGACGCTCCTTTGCAGATTTCAAGTGATACGGGATCTTACAGTGATTCAGCCGATGTTTGCAACACGCTATTTGTACTCTTGTTATGTTATGTTTATTATTCAAGTCAACGGCCACAGGCCCATAGGACGTACATCAACGGCATCTACACATTGTTGTTTTACATCAATATATAAACGATGAATAAATTTCACAAGGTACTACAGTAATACACAATGTATGATAATAACATTATTGGTGTACTGATTGGTAAAGTTTAAATGCTAAGAATACATACTTACTTAGATTTAGCAATGTTTGAGGACATGTGGAATTGATAAGATTGACAAATGCTGCAACAGAGGGATGTTCATGGTATGCTAGGTGAATATATGATTTTCGTAAATTTGAAAAAGATTTGCATGCAAGTAAGAAATAAAATTCATTTTCAACTACATCTATTCCGTAGCGGCTGCAGTGTGTACATAATCTGCTTTCTACATCTATTCCGATTCTTCGTCCAAGAACAATTCTTAAATTGTGGCACCAGCCTCTAAATCTTGATAAAGCTTGACGGTATATTCTTAAGTTGATATGAGTTAGATAGTATTCGACATTTAAAACTGATTTGTAGGTAGCATATGAGGATAGTTTAGAGTTGTTTTTAATGTCTGCTTGCCATTGTTGAATATCTACGTCGACGATACGTTGTTTTATTTCTGATAGAAAGAGTGTTTTATTTCCGAAGTCCTGCATGATCCATGTGTATCCCAAATCCATATTGAAATAATATCTGTTTAACCTTTGAAGACAATGATGTACGATTTACACTGTCCAACTCATATAGCATCACATAGGTCTGCTTTGGAAGTCTGCGATTGTCCATCAAAAGAAGTTTGGTCCAGTATGTGAGTAACTTCATTACATGTGTGACGAAAACAGTATGTCTTCCACAGTCTCCAAGAACGGCAGCATTGCATGCATTTTTAGGTACATATATATATTTTTTTGAAATATTTCAGCTGAACGTTTCCTATGTGTTGAATATGTTGAAAACCCCAGATATCAGCTTCATATGTCAAGATTGGTAAAACCATTCTGTCGAATAGGTTTGCAGCTACATTGATGGGCAGTCCACCACACATATAATGTAGTTTGTAGATTACCTGACACACTTTCTCGGCTTGCTGAGCTAAAGTTGTTGTAACTCGAGTCCATATTGCCTTTGGTGTAAAGATCAGTCCATAGTTGTAGTATGACACCACCTTAATCTGCGATCCTTTATAAAACCACCTTTCGTAGTTGCGCAGGTATCCTCCGTTTCGAAAAACTACAATCTGCGATTTATTTTTGTTTAGGAGCGAGACCCCATTTGTCACAGAAGGTACTAAGAACATCAATATGTGTTTGTAGTCTTGTAAGATATCACTAAAAGGAACTCATCTGCAGAACATCAAACAATCTGGTAAACCCAAGAACTCAATGTATGACCTACAAAACAGGGTTAGTAAGCACCAAAGTGAGTCACTTTTTAAGCTGAGTGAGCGATTGGGTGAGTGTGTGAGTGAGTGAGTGAGAGTGAGTTTATACTTAACGTTATGTCAGCATACACTCATGTGCTAAAAAATTGTTTCAATATTTACCGATCAGTGGAAAGCAATTAATTTGGGGACGTTTTGTACTCATTCTCAATAACGGGGTACAAATGCTGTCCTTCTTCTCTTAAACGTAATTAGCAAATGTTATTATCAGTATGGTTCGATAATGGTACAAACCTACCCAACATCCATCATGCGTACAGAGGCCAATAACCCCTTAGTGTATTTGTTACAGCTAAGGTAGTAGGTCATTTTGAAATGTTCGTTACTGCCACCGGTAGCAAAACCTTACATTGCAGTTTAACTGCAAATACCTGGAATTTAATTACAATGGGACATTGATATTGCTCAAAGTTTCATTTTTCTGCAAATTGTTAAGCCAATTCATTCTTCTTAGTCAAATGAACTTGGTTTAATGCCACGTCGCCAGTTTTGAGGAAATGTCCGTGACTAATTTTCATCTTGACAGGTTCATGTAGTAGAACAAAGCATAATCTTACCCATTCACATTGAATGACTACAATTTATCTTTACATCAATGGTATTTGTCATTATTTGGGGCTTAGAACATCTCTCGGCATAACATATCTCAATACACAGAAAATATTCCATGCGTAGAAATAAGAGTGGGAACTGTCTGCTACCACCGGCAAATTAGGGAATTGTGCTCTTTTTCACATAGTTCAAGTAACATTGGAACACGAAGTATGCCAGATTGGAAAAGAAAACAATATTCAATCAATGTGTACATCAATCTACTCTCTTCAACTCACGATTACCATCTCAGTGTACATCAACTCATCTATTGTATAAACTCATTCTGCATATTGTTTTAATCACTATCACTCTATACACCAACCTACTCTGCTCAAATGACTAATTAGCAATCCAATGTATATCAACCTTGTCAATTGTATATACACATTATGCAACTATGTATATATTCTCCATGCTACAACTCATTTGTATCACTTGCTTGATAACGGTGTTAGTACCTACACAGAAACGTCGCACTCATTGCAATAAAGAAGTTGACTATCGATAGAACTTGGTTTTCCTTCGTCTATACAACTTCTAAAATGCCTCTCAAAGAAGTGCCAACTATATTGATATACCTTGACAACTATTTGTGGCCTGTTGTTGTAAAGCATTTCCTTGACAAAGCATGGCTCCCCAGTGAGTTTAAAAATTATCGGAGAGTACGATAGTGTCCTATGACCGAGGATAGGGATGTACAGCAAGCGCCGTGAGCAGACAATGAACCTGGACATGAGCGCATACCGGCGGGCTGTTGCTATTACTATTACAAGGCACTTGATCCATCGGTTGCTTTGAGACGGAAACTTGGAAACGCAGGAATGACATTTTTCTCAGCTATCATATAAGGCAGCACCGAGTTCAGATTTGAACCCAATCTTAAACCCAATAGAAGAGGAGACCAAATTGGTAGGTGTCATTTTGACCGTCATTCAATATTTTCATCCCATATAAAATTTCTTAAAACTATGTGCTTTGAAGGCACTTGATCTTCTCAAAGTTGTTGCTATATGTGAGTGGGAATCAAAGCCAACCCTTCTTCACCTGTACGAACGCCTGCAACCTTTTAATCGAGGCTGAATTTGTCTCTCAGGTGAAATTTCTCTCTATATATACACTTGGATTATTCAAACTAACTTTTAGCCAATGATACCTTGTATTTTGACAATTTCAAATGACCAATAAACAAAACTGTAAAATTAGGAGCCACGTGACCATGCAGGGTCATCCGAAACGATTATCCCACTACAACTCCTACTTAATGAGGAAATCAAGTTTTCTATAAAACTCTAATTTAAAAGCATTCTGTGTTTTACTGATCAAAACCGGTAATAAACTGATAAAACTTTCAATTCAAAAACAATGTTTCACGTAAGACAGCACACTTGTACTAGTTCTTGTGCACAATTTCGATTTGCAGAATCGGAAAATCCATTCCATTTTAGTAGCACTCATTATCTTTTCTTGGAATATAGAGCTACTGTGCTCTAGCGATGTCTCGCTATATTGCGAAAAATGTTCGGTATCCTTTCGTTGCCAGTCTACGATCCTTAGGGTTAGGGTTTAGGGTTACGTTAGGGTTGGGTTATGGGACCCTTTCCGATCCTTAGGGAGCTGACTCATTTTTAGTGGCAAACAACCCTTTGTGATCCTTGAAGGGGTAGGATTCACATGCTTTTTGCAAATAAGCAGGGGCTGGCATTTGCCATAAAATAGAAAGAATATATAGGACCTTGTTTTTTTCCGTCACTAGTACTTCATTTCCAGACATGGTTAGACATGAAATGTTATATACTGGAGATGAGAGTATCCTATTTGCGATGCGAGTACCGATCTCAATAGAAGCAAGTCTCTATCAGACGGGGGTGTGGTCTTCGTGATGCTCTTGAAATCAGCCTCGCCCCGTGAGGCAGGTAGACGATCTATTGCCTGATCTGTTGTTTTGAAAAGTGATTTTCTTAAACTTACCTGGTAGTTGTAAACTCAAGATATGTTACTTTAGTTGTTTTATTGACCTTACTTGGCAGATTTTACAATCGAACGTTATCTATTATCTTTAACTGATTCAGTCATCCACTTACTCATTCACTCAAAACCGACTCACCCGCTCTAACAATGATTATCGGTGTTTTTGGATAATTGTGCATATGCCCCAACTACAGACACACGCCTGAAAAATCGACATTGTCAGGAATGTTGTTTTCAGTGTTAAACGAACCTGTTTTACTTTTTAGATGTGAAAACGTCTTGAAGTAGGGGTTGCAATTACACAGCTTCTCTGTGTGTGGATGTTGGATGTGTAATTCCTTGATCCATAAACTCATTTGCTATTTCAAAATTTCTCATGTCCATATTGCAGCTATTTCTGGCATTTGTAGACATTTTAGCGGTTGTTCATTCTTCGAGCAACAATCTATACTGGACAGAATAAGTTAGGGCTATTTATATTTGTATGATTGATAGTTATATTTTATTCTCTAGTCTTTTTACTGTCCATCGTCGACAGGTTTTCATTTCCACTTTTATTGTATGGATTGTTTTCGTCACAATATGGCTGAGATATTGCCGATGTGACGTTAAATAGTAACTCACTCACTATATTTTATTCATATTGTCAAAATTTACATATATCCCTAACTATTTTTGTCCAGTATAAATCGTTGCCAAAGCCGCGTACTGCCTTAATAATGACTCATATTAGGATGAAACTTATTTGCATGGCTGTGTTATGTCTCCGTGTGTATGAGTCACAATCCACAGCTCCCAATCCACCGCCTAGAGACAATACTTGACGCTGGTGTGTCTCCAACTGGCAGCACCAAAGATATCAACAGGGTGTACTTTACCACAAGGTTATTTCAATATTGATGCATCCACTAGATTGATTCATGTTCAACTGCCTTGTGTTATGGAGCAAGTCCAACATTTGAATATTAGAGAACACACACACACACACACACACACACACACACACACACACACACACACACACACACACACACACACACACACACAGAGACACACACACACACACACACACACACACACACATACGTGTAAGGACTGTCAACTGAGGACCTGTGACAAAACCATGCCAAATGGGGACTCGACTTTCCAAAAGCAATTTCTGAATTATTTTTACAGATTTCTACTTCAAAATAGCTGTGATATGTATTTATGATAACGGAACTTAAAAAGAAACACTTTGAAATTACTGACAAAATGCATGCAACTGAGGACCTGAGGCACGCATGCGCACAGAGGACTTGGAGTACACACTGCCAATTGAGGACTTGGAGTACACACTGCCAATTGAGGACTTGGAGTACACACTGCCAAGTGAGGACTTGGAGTACACACTGCCAATTGAGGACTTGAGTACACACTGCCAAGTGAGGACTTGGAGTACACACAGCCAATTGAGGACTTGAATTACACACTGCCAATTGAGGACCCAGAGAACTTACAGCCAAATGATATACAATGCCCACTAAAAGATTTTACATACACAAGTGCCAAACAACCAAACAAGAGTTTTAATAAGTACTCAACTAAAGTGTCAAGGCGAACAACGAAATTCAAATGCATTAATAACAGCAGTTAACTTCATATTATATATAAAGATGCATACAAGTGAGGGACTTGATGTATCCACTTCCAACTAAGGACGCAACATAGCTATTCCAGAGTTCAAACCCATAAACGTGCATGCACTATACATACACCTCAGAACAAATGAACGCCCATGGCTGTAAATTGTATGTAGTATATATAGACAAAAATATAGCCTCGAAAGAGGCAGTCGGAATTATAGCTTTCTCTTACCGCACCCAGGGTTACAACAAGCCTTCCTGTAATCTACAAGGGATACATACAACACAATATCCTTTTCTTTCTCTCGATCTTTGCCTACTTTGTTCATATTTGTAGATAGAATTTCATCTGGAGAAGGACCAACTTGGAAGAAGTCGGGATTATTCCCGTGTTCTTGTCAAGCAAGAGGGTTTCTTTGACAGTATTTCAAAGCCTAAATCCCATATGAACACTGACTGACTGACTGACTTTAGTTTTACGCCGCTTTTAGCAATATTCCAGCAATATCACGGCGGGGGACACCAGAAATGGGCTTAACACATTGTACCCATGTGGGGAATCGAGACGCGGGCCTTCGGCGTGACGAATTAACGCTTTAACCACAAGGCTCCCCACCGCCTCCCATCTGAACACACCTCATATCGATTAAATAGGAATATTTCCGTTCTCGTGTGTAATGCTAAGGTATGCCCGACGATTTCTGAATATGTACGTGCTCCGAATCTGGTATTCGACGGCTGTGTTTATCTCGCCCAATATTATTATCTATAAAAGCTGATTTATTGCCAGTCGATATGGTCCTGTTTCCCTGTGTAATGCTAGCACATGCCTGATGATTCCTGAATATTCGTGAGCTCCAATACAGGTATTCGGTTGTATTGTATGGTCGTAATAGTATCTAAATTCAGCCGATTTACAGCCAGTCAGGATTTCCCCGTTTTCTGTGTCATACCAGGCAATACGTGATAATTTGGGAATAAACATGGGTCCATGCTTTGACTATTCAACTCCCAAAATAGCATAGGATCTCCACTCGACATGTCAGGGACTTTGCATTTCCAATCAAGTGATGGGTGTGAATACACACATGCAACTGAGGACTTGATACACACTCAAGCTCATTTGTCATACAATTCCTTCCAAGTGAGGACTTGATGTATCCACTTCCAACTAAGGACGCAACATAGCTATTCCAGAGTTCAAAGCCCATAAACGTGCATGTACTATACATACACCTCAGAACAGATGAACGCCCATGGCTGTGCTGTATGTAGGAAATAGACAAAATATAGCCTCGAAAAGAGGCAGTCGGAATTATAGCTTTCTCTTCCCGCGCCCAGGCTTACAGCAAGCCTTCCTGTAATCTACAAGGGATACATACAACACAATATCCTTTTCTGCTCTCGACGTTGCCTACTCCTAGTGCCGTTGACTCGTATTTCATGTCACATGTGTGGGTTAAAGACATGTCCATCAGATAAAAAGGTTCCGACACAGCCTGTGTTCATATTTGTAGATAGATTTTCATCTGGAGAAGAACCCACTTGGAAGAAGTCGGGATTATTCCCGTGTTCTTGTCAAACAAGAGGGTTTCTTTGACAGTGTGTCAAAGCCTAAATCCCATCTGAACACACCTCATATCGATCCAATAGGAATATTTCCGTTCTCGTGTGTAATGCTAAGGTATGCCCGACGATTTCTGAATATGTACGTGCTCCGAATCTGGTATTCGACGGCTGTGTTTATCTCGCCCAATATTATCTATAAAAGCTGATTTATTGCCAGTCGATATGGTCCTGTTTCCTTGTGTAATGCTAGTACATGCCTGATGATTCCTGAATATTCGTGAGCTCAATACAGGTATTCGGTTGTATTGTATGGTCGTAATAGTATCTAAATTCAGCCGATTTACAGCCAGTCGGGATTTCCCCGTTTTTCTGTGTCATACCAGGCAATACGTGATAATTTGGGAATAAACATGGGTCCATGCTTTGACTATTCAACTCCCAAAATAGCATAGGATCTCCACTCGACATGTAAAGGGACTTGCATTTCCAATCAAGTGATGGGTGTGAATACACACAGGCAACTGAGGACTTGATACACACTCAAGCTCATTTGTCATACAATTCCTTCCAAGTGAGGACTTGATGTATCCACTTCCAACTAAGGACGCAACATAGCTATTCCAGAGTTCAAAGCCCATAAACGTGCATGCACTATACATACACCTCAGAACAAATGAACGCTCATGGCTGTGCTGTATGTAGTATATAGACAAAATATAGCCTCGAAAGAGGCAGTCATGGATATAGCTTTCTCTTACTGCGCTTGGGGTTACAACAAGCCTTCCTGTAATCTACAAGGGATACATACAACACAATATCCTTTTCTGCTCTCGACTTTGCCTACTCCTAGTGCCGTTGACTCGTATTTCATGTCACATGTGTTGGTTAAAGACATGTCCATCAGATAAAAGGTTCCGACACAGCCTGTGTTCATATTTGTAGATAGATTTTCATCTGGAGAAGGACCCACTTGGAAGAAGTCGGGATTATTCCCGTGTTCTTGTCAAACAAGAGGGTTTCTTTGACAGTGTGTCAAAACCTAAATCCCATCTGAACACACCTCATATCGATCAATAGGAATATTTCCGTTCTCGTGTGTAATGCTAAGGTATGCCCGACGATTTCTGAATATGTACGTGCTCGAATCTGGTATTCGACGGCTGTGTTTATCTCGCCCAATATTATCTATGAAAGCTGATTTATTGCCAGTCGATATGGTCCTGTTTCCTTGTGTAATGCTAGTACATGCCTGATGATTCCTGAATATTCGTGAGCTCAATACAGGTATTCGGTTGTATTGTATGGTCGTAATAGTATCTAAATTCAGCCGATTTACAGCCAGTCGGGATTTCCCCGTTTTCTGTGTCATACCAGGCAATACGTGATAATTTGGGAATAAACATGGGTCCATGCTTTGACTATTCAACTCCCAAAATAGCATAGGATCTCCACTCGACATGTAAGGGACTTGCATTTCCAATCAAGTGATGGGTGTGAATACACACATGCAACTGAGGACTTGATACACACTCAAGCTCATTTGTCATACAATTCCTTCAAGTGAGGACTTGATGTATCCACTTCCAACTAAGGACGCAACATAGCTATTCCAGAGTTCAAAGCCCATAAACGTGCATGTACTATACATACACCTCAGAACAAATGAACGCCCATGGCTGTGCTGTATGTAGTAAATAGACAAAATATAGCCTCGAAAGAGGCAGTCAGATTATAGCTTTCTCTTACCGCGCCCAGGGTTACAACAAGCCTTCCTGTAATCTACAAAGGGATACATACAACACAATCTCCTTTTCTGCTCTCGACTTTGCCTACTCCTAGTGCCGTTGACTCGTATTTCATGTCACATGTGTGGGTTAAAGACATGTCCATCAGATAAAAGGTTCCGACACAGCCTGTGTTCATATTTGTAGATAGATTTTCATCTGGAGAAGGACCCACTTGGAAGAAGTCGGGATTATTACCGTGTTCTTGTCAAACAAGAGGGTTTCTTTGACAGTGTCAAAGCCTAAATCCCATCTGAACACACCTCATATCGATCAATAGGAATATTTCCGTTCTCGTGTGTAATGCTAAGGTATGCCCGACGATTTCTGAATATGTATGTGCTCGAATCTGGTATTCGACGGCTGTGTTTATCTCGCCCAATATTATCTATGAAAGCTGATTTATTGCCAGTCGATATGGTCCTGTTTCCTTGTGTAATGCTAGTACATGCCTGATGATTCCTGAATATTCGTGAGCTCAATACAGGTATTCGGTTGTATTGTATGGTAGTAATAGTATCTAAATTCAGCCGATTTACAGCCAGTCAAGGATTTCCCCGTTTTTCTGTGTCATACCAGGCAATACGTGATAATTTGGGAATAAACATGGGTCCATGCTTTGACTATTCAACTCCCAAAATAGCATAGGATCTCCACTCGACATGTAAAGGGACTTGCATTTCCAATCAAGTGATGGGTGTGAATACACACATGCAACTGAGGACTTGATACACACTCAAGCTCATTTGTCATACAATTCCTTCCAAGTGAGGACTTGATGTATCCACTTCCAACTAAGGACGCAACATAGCTATTCCAGAGTTCAAAGCCCATAAACGTGCATGTACTATACATACACCTCAGAACAAATGAACGCCCATGGCTGTGCTGTATGTAGTAAATAGACAAAATATAGCCTCGAAAGAGGCAGTCGGAATTATAGCTTTCTCTTCCCGCGCCCAGGGTTACAACAAGCCTTCCTGTAATCTACAAAGGGATACATACAACACAATCTCCTTTTCTGCTCTCGACTTTGCCTACTCCTAGTGCCGTTGACTCGTATTTCATGTCACATGTGTGGGTTAAAGACATGTCCATCAGATAAAAAGGTTCCGACACAGCCTGTGTTCATATTTGTAGATAGATTTTCATCTGGAGAAGGACCCACTTGGAAGAAGTCGGGATTATTACCGTGTTCTTGTCAAACAAGAGGGTTTCTTTGACAGTGTCAAAGCCTAAATCCCATCTGAACACACCTCATATCGATCCAATAGGAATATTTCCGTTCTCGTGTGTAATGCTAAGGTATGCCCGACGATTTCTGAATATGTATGTGCTACGAATCTGGTATTCGACGGCTGTGTTTATCTCGCCCAATATTATCTATGAAAGCTGATTTATTGCCAGTCGATATGGTCCTGTTTCCTTGTGTAATGCTAGTACATGCCTGATGATTCCTGAATATTCGTGAGCTCCAATACAGGTATTCGGTTGTATTGTATGGTCGTAATAGTATCTAAATTCAGCCGATTTACAGCCAGTCGGGATTTCCCCGTTTTCTGTGTCATACCAGGCAATACGTGATAATTTGGGAATAAACATGGGTCCATGCTTTGACTATTCAACTCCCAAAATAGCATAGGATCTCCACTCGACATGTAAAGGGACTTGCATTTCCAATCAAGTGATGGGTGTGAATACACACAGGCAACTGAGGACTTGATACACACTCAAGCTCATTTGTCATACAATTCCTTCCAAGTGAGGACTTGATGTATCCACTTCCAACTAAGGACGCAACATAGCTATTCCAGAGTTCAAAGCCCATAAACGTGCATGTACTATACATACACCTCAGAACAAATGAACGCTCATGGCTGTGCTGTATGTAGTATATAGACAAAATATAGCCTCGAAAGAGGCAGTCAGAATATAGCTTTCTCTTCCCGCGCCCAGGGTTACAACAAGCCTTCCTGTAATCTACAAGGGATACATACAACACAATCTCCTTTTCTGCTCTCGACTTTGCCTACTCCTAGTGCCGTTGACTCGTATTCCATGTCACATGTGTTGGTTAAAGACATGTCCATCAGGTAAAAAGGTTCCGACACAGCCTGTGTTCATATTTGTAGATAGATTTTCATCTGGAGAAGAACCCACTTGGAAGAAGTCGGGATTATTCCCGTGTTCTTGTCAAACAAGAGGGTTTCTTTGACAGTGTCAAAACCTAAATCCCATCTGAACACACCTCATATCGATCAATAGGAATATTTCCGTTCTCGTGTGTAATGCTAAGGTATGCCCGACGATTTCTGAATATGTATGTGCTCCGAATCTGGTATTCGACGGCTGTGTTTATCTCGCCCAATATTATCTATGAAAGCTGATTTATTGCCAGTCGATATGGTCCTGTTTCCTTGTGTAATGCTAGTACATGCCTGATGATTCCTGAATATTCGTGAGCTCCAATACAGGTATTCGGTTGTATTGTATGGTCGTAATAGTATCTAAATTCAGCCGATTTACAGCCAGTCAGGAGTTCCCCGTTTTTCTGTGTCATACCAGGCAATACGTGATAATTTGGGAATAAACATGGGTCCATGCTTTGACTATTCAACTCCCAAAATAGCATAGGATCTCCACTCGACATGTAAGGGACTTGCATTTCCAATCAAGTGATGGGTGTGAATACACACATGCAACGGAGGACTTGATACACAATCAAGCTCATTTGTCATACAATTCCTTCCAAGTGAGGACTTGATGTATCCACTTCCAACTAAGGACGCAACATAGCTATTCCAGAGTTCAAAGCCCATAAACGTGCATGTACTATACATACACCTCAGAACAAATGAACGCCCATGGCTGTGCTGTATGTAGTAAATAGACAAAATATAGCCTCGAAAGAGGCAGTCGGAATATAGCTTTCTCTTCCCGCGCCCAGGGTTACAACAAGCCTTCCTGTAATCTACAAAGGGATACATACAACACAATCTCCTTTTCTGCTCTCGACTTTGCCTACTCCTAGTGCCGTTGACTCGTATTTCATGTCACATGTGTGGGTTAAAGACATGTCCATCAGATAAAAGGTTCCGACACAGCCTGTGTTCATATTTGTAGATAGATTTTCATCTGGAGAAGGACCCACTTGGAAGAAGTCGGGATTATTACCGTGTTCTTGTCAAACAAGAGGGTTTCTTTGACAGTGTCAAAGCCTAAATCCCATCTGAACACACCTCATATCGATCAATAGGAATATTTCCGTTCTCGTGTGTAATGCTAAGGTATGCCCGACGATTTCTGAATATGTATGTGCTCGAATCTGGTATTCGACGGCTGTGTTTATCTCGCCCAATATTATCTATGAAAGCTGATTTATTGCCAGTCGATATGGTCCTGTTTCCTTGTGTAATGCTAGTACATGCCTGATGATTCCTGAATATTCGTGAGCTCAATACAGGTAATTCGGTTGTATTGTATGGTCGTAATAGTATCTAAATTCAGCCGATTTACAGCCAGTCGGGATTTCCCCGTTTTTCTGTGTCATACCAGGCAATACGTGATAATTTGGGAATAAACATGGGTCCATGCTTTGACTATTCAACTCCCAAAATAGCATAGGATCTCCACTCGACATGTAAAGGGACTTGCATTTCCAATCAAGTGATGGGTGTGAATACACACATGCAACTGAGACTTGATACACACTCAAGCTCATTTGTCATACAATTCCTTCCAAGTGAGGACTTGATGTATCCACTTCCAACTAAGGACGCAACATAGCTATTCAGAGTTCAAAGCCCATAAACGTGCATGTACTATACATACACCTCAGAACAAATGAACGCCCATGGCTGTGCTGTATGTAGTAAATAGACAAAATATAGCCTCGAAAGGGCAGTCGGAATATAGCTTTCTCTTACCGCGCCCAGGGTTACAACAAGCCTTCCTGTAATCTACAAAGGGATACATACAACACAATCTCCTTTTCTGCTCTCGACTTTGCCTACTCCTAGTGCCGTTGACTCGTATTTCATGTCACATGTGTGGGTTAAAGACATGTCCATCAGATAAAAGGTTCCGACACAGCCTGTGTTCATATTTGTAGATAGATTTTCATCTGGAGAAGGACCCACTTGGAAGAAGTCAGGATTATTACCGTGTTCTTGTCAAACAAGAGGGTTTCTTTGACAGTGTCAAAGCCTAAATCCCATCTGAACACACCTCATATCGATCAATAGGAATATTTCCGTTCTCGTGTGTAATGCTAAGGTATGCCCGACGATTTCTGAATATGTACGTGCTCGAATCTGGTATTCGACGGCTGTGTTTATCTCGCCAATATTATCTATGAAAGCTGATTTATTGCCAGTCGATATGGTCCTGTTTCCTTGTGTAATGCTAGTACATGCCTGATGATTCCTGAATATTCGTGAGCTCAATACAGGTATTCGGTTGTATTGTATGGTCGTAATAGTATCTAAATTCAGCCGATTTACAGCCAGTCAGGGATTTCCCCGTTTTTCTGTGTCATACCAGGCAATACGTGATAATTTGGGGAATAAACATGGGTCCATGCTTTGACTATTCAACTCCCAAAATAGCATAGGATCTCCACTCGACATGTAAGGGACTTGCATTTCCAATCAAGTGATGGGTGTGAATACACACAGGCAACTGAGGACTTGATACACACTCAAGCTCATTTGTCATACAATTCCTTCCAAGTGAGGACTTGATGTATCCACTTCCAACTAAGGACGCAACATAGCTATTCCAGAGTTCAAAGCCCATAAACGTGCATGTACTATACATACACCTCAGAACAAATGAACGCCCATGGCTGTGCTGTATGTAGTATATAGACAAAATATAGCCTCGAAAAGAGGCAGTCGGAATATAGCTTTCTCTTACCGCGCCCAGGGTTACAGCAAGCCTTCCTGTAATCTACAAGGGATACATACAACACAATATCCTTTTCTGCTCTCGACTTTGCCTACTCCTAGTGCCGTTGACTCGTATTTCATGTCACATGTGTGGGTTAAAGACATGTCCATCAGATAAAAGGTTCCGACACAGCCTGTGTTCATATTTGTAGATAGATTTTCATCTGGAGAAGGACCCACTTGGAAGAAGTCGGGATTATTCCCGTGTTCTTGTCAAACAAGAGGGTTTCTTTGACAGTGTTTAAAAGCCTAAATCCCATCTGAACACACCTCATATCGATCAATAGGAATATTTCCGTTCTCGTGTGTAATGCTAAGGTATGCCCGACGATTTCTGAATATGTACGTGCTCGAATCTGGTATTCGACGGCTGTGTTTATCTCGCCCAATATTATCTATAAAAGCTGATTTATTGCCAGTCGATATGGTCCTGTTTCCTTGTGTAATGCTAGTACATGCCTGATGATTCCTGAATATTCGTGAGCTCCAATACAGGTATTCGGTTGTATTGTATGGTCGTAATAGTATCTAAATTCAGCCGATTTACAGCCAGTAGGGATTTCCCCGTTTTTCTGTGTCATACCAGGCAATACGTGATAATTTGGGAATAAACATGGGTCCATGCTTTGACTATTCAACTCCCAAAATAGCAGAGGATCTCCACTCGACATGTAAGGGACTTTGCATTTCCAATCAAGTGATGGGTGTGAATACACACAGGCAACTGAGGACTTGATACACACTCAAGCTCATTTGTCATACAATTCCTTCCAAGTGAGGACTTGATGTATCCACTTCCAACTAAGGACGCAACATAGCTATTCCAGAGTTCAAAGCCCATAAACGTGCATGTACTATACATACACCTCAGAACAGAGGAACGCACATGGCTGTGCTGTATGTAGTATATAGACAAAATATAGCCTCGAAAGAGGCAGTCAGATTATAGCTTTCTCTTACCGCGCCCAGGGTTACAACAAGCCTTCCAGTAATCTACAAGGGATACATACAACACAATATCCTTTTCTGCTCTCGACTTTGCCTTATCCTAGTGCCGTTGACTCGTATTTCATGTCACATGTGTGGGTTAAAGACATGTCCATCAGATAAAAAGGTTCCGACACAGCCTGTGTTCATATTTGTAGATAGATTTTCATCTGGAGAAGGACCCACTTGGAAGAAGTCGGGATTATTCCGTGTTCTTGTCAAACAAGAGGGTTTCTTTGACAGTGTTTCAAAGCCTAAATCCCATCTGAACACACCTCATATCGATCCAACAGGAATATTTCCGTTCTCGTGTGTAATGCTAAGGTATGCCCTACGATTTCTGAATATATGTACGTGCTCCGAATCTGGTATTCGACGGCTGTGTTTATCTCGCCCAATATTATCTATAAAAGCTGATTTATTGCCAGTCGATATGGTCCTGTTTCCTTGTGTAATGCTAGCACATTGTATGGTAGTAATAGTATCTAAATTCAGCCGATTTACAGCCAGTCGGGATTTCCCCGTTTTTCTGTGTCATACCAGGCAATACGTGATAATTTGGGAATAGACATGGGTCCATGCTTTGACTATTCAACTCCCAAAATAGCAGAGGATCTCCACTCGACATGTAAGGGACTTTGCATTTCCAATCAAGTGATGGGTGTGAATACACACAGGCAACTGAGGACTTGATACACACTCAAGCTCATTTGCCATACAATTCCTTCCAAGTGAGGACTTGATGTATCCACTTCCAACTAAGGACGCAACATAGCTATTCCAGAGTTCAAAGCCCATAAACGTGCATGTACTATACATACACCTCAGAACAAATGAACGCCCATGGCTGTGCTGTATGTAGTAAATAGACAAAATATAGCCTCGAAAGAGGCAGTCGGAATTATAGCTTTCTCTTACCGCGCCCAGGGTTACAGCAAGCCTTCCTGTAATCTACAAGGGATACATACAACACAATATCCTTTTCTGCTCTCGACGTTGCCTACTCCTAGTGCCGTTGACACATATTTCATGTCACATGTGTGGGTTAAAGACATGTCCATCAGATAAAAAGGTTCCGACACAGCCTGTGTTCATATTTGTAGATAGATTTTCATCTGGAGAAGGACCCACTTGGAAGAAGTCGGGATTATTACCGTGTTCTTGTCAAACAAGAGGGTTTCTTTGACAGTGTTTCAAAGCCTAAATCCCATCTGAACACACCTCATATCGATCCAATAGGAATATTTCCGTTCTCGTGTGTAATGCTAAGGTATGCCCGACGATTTCTGAATATGTACGTGCTCCGAATCTGGTATTCGACGGCTGTGTTTATCTCGCCCAATATTATCTATAAAGCTGATTTATTGCCAGTCAATAGGGTCCTGTTTCCTTGTGTAATGCTAGTACATGCCTGATGATTCCTGAATATTCGTGAGCTCCAATACAGGTATTCGGTTGTATTGTATGGTCGTAATAGTATCTAAATTCAGCCGATTTACAGCCAGTCGGGATTTGCCCGTTTTTCTGTGTCATACCAGGCAATACGTGATAATTTGGGAATAAACATGGGTCCATGCCTTGACTATTCAACTCCCAAAATAGCATAGGATCTCCACTCGACATGTAAGGGACTTTGCATTTCCAATCAAGTGATGGGTGTGAATACACACAGGCAACTGAGGACTTGATACACACTCAAGCTCATTTGTCATACAATTCCTTCCAAGTGAGGACTTGATGTATCCACTTCCAACTAAGGACGCAACATAGCTATTCCAGAGTTCAAAGCCCATAAACGTGCATGTACTATACATACACCTCAGAGTAGATGAACGCCCATGGCTGTGCTGTATGTAGTATATAGACAAAATATAGCCTCGAAAAGGGGCAGTCGGAATTATAGCTTTCTCTTCCCGCGCCCAGGGTTACAACAAGCCTTCCTGTAATCTACAAGGGATACATACAACACAATATCCTTTTCTGCTCTCGACTTTGCCTACTCCTAGTGCCGTTGACTCGTATTTCATGTCACATGTGTGGGTTAAAGACATGTCCATCAGGTAAAAAGGTTCCGACACAGCCTGTGTTCATATTTGTAGATAGATTTTCATCTGGAGAAGGACCCACTTGGAAGAAGTCGGGATTATTCCCGTGTTCTTGTCAAACAAGAGGGTTTCTTTTTGACAGTGTTTAAAAGCCTAAATCCCATCTGAACACACCTCATATCGATCCAACAGGAATATTTCCGTTCTCGTGTGTAATGCTAAGGTATGCCCGACGATTTCTGAATATGTACGTGCTCCGAATCTGGTATTCGACGGCTGTGTTTATCTCGCCCAATATTATCTATAAAAGCTGATTTATTGCCAGTCGATATGGTCCTGTTTCTTTGTGTAATGCTAGCACATGCCTGATGATTCCTGAATATTCGTGAGCTCCAATACAGGTATTCGGTTGTATTGTATGGTCGTAATAGTATCTAAATACAACCGATTTACAGCCAGTCGGGATTTCCCCGTTTTTCTGTGTCATACCAGGCAATACGTGATAATTTGGGAATAAACATGGGTCCATGCCTTGACTATTCAACTCCCAAAATAGCATAGGATCTCCACTCGACATGTAAGGGACTTTGCATTTCCAATCAAGTGATGGGTGTGAATACACACAGGCAACTGAGGACTTGATACACACTCAAGCTCATTTGTCATACAATTCCTTCCAAGTGAGGACTTGATGTATCCACTTCCAACTAAGGACGCAACATAGCTATTCCAGAGTTCAAAGCCCATAAACGTGCATGTACTATACATACACCTCAGAGTAGATGAACGCCCATGGCTGTGCTGTATGTAGTATATAGACAAAATATAGCCTCGAAAGGGGCAGTCGGAATTATAGCTTTCTCTTCCCGCGCCCAGGGTTACAACAAGCCTTCCTGTAATCTACAAGGGATACATACAACACAATATCCTTTTCTGCTCTCGACTTTGCCTACTCCTAGTGCCGTTGACTCGTATTTCATGTCACATGTGTGGGTTAAAGACATGTCCATCAGGTAAAAAGGTTCCGACACAGCCTGTGTTCATATTTGTAGATAGATTTTCATCTGGAGAAGGACCCACTTGGAAGAAGTCGGGATTATTCCCGTGTTCTTGTCAAACAAGAGGGTTTCTTTTTGACAGTGTTTAAAAGCCTAAATCCCATCTGAACACACCTCATATCGATCCAACAGGAATATTTCCGTTCTCGTGTGTAATGCTAAGGTATGCCCGACGATTTCTGAATATGTACGTGCTCCGAATCTGGTATTCGACGGCTGTGTTTATCTCGCCCAATATTATCTATAAAAGCTGATTTATTGCCAGTCGATATGGTCCTGTTTCTTTGTGTAATGCTAGCACATGCCTGATGATTCCTGAATATTCGTGAGCTCCAATACAGGTATTCGGTTGTATTGTATGGTCGTAATAGTATCTAAATACAACCGATTTACAGCCAGTCGGGATTTCCCCGTTTTTCTGTGTCATACCAGGCAATACGTGATAATTTGGGAATAGACATGGGTCCATGCTTTGACTATTCAACTCCCAAAATAGCAGAGGATCTCCACTCGACATGTAAGGGACTTTGCATTTCCAATCAAGTGATGGGTGTGAATACACACAGGCAACTGAGGACTTGATACACACTCAAGCTCATTTGCCATACAATTCCTTCCAAGTGAGGACTTGATGTATCCACTTCCAACTAAGGACGCAACATAGCTATTCCAGAGTTCAAAGCCCATAAACGTGCATGTACTATACATACACCTCAGAACAAATGAACGCCCATGGCTGTGCTGTATGTAGTAAATAGACAAAATATAGCCTTGAAAAGAGGCAGTCGGAATTATAGCTTTCTCTTACTGCGCCCAGGGTTACAGCAAGCCTTCCTGTAATCTACAAGGGATACATACAACACAATATCCTTTTCTGCTCTCGACGTTGCCTACTCCTAGTGCCGTTGACACATATTTCATGTCACATGTGTGGGTTAAAGACATGTCCATCAGATAAAAGGTTCCGACACAGCCTGTGTTCATATTTGTAGATAGATTTTCATCTGGAGAAGGACCCACTTGGAAGAAGTCGGGATTATTACCGTGTTCTTGTCAAACAAGAGGGTTTCTTTGACAGTGTTTCAAAGCCTAAATCCCATCTGAACACACCTCATATCGATCCAATAGGAATATTTCCGTTCTCGTGTGTAATGCTAAGGTATGCCCGACGATTTCTGAATATGTACGTGCTCCGAATCTGGTATTCGACGGCTGTGTTTATCTCGCCCAATATTATCTATAAAAGCTGATTTATTGCCAGTCGATAGGGTCCTGTTTCCTTGTGTAATGCTAGTACATGCCTGATGATTCCTGAATATTCGTGAGCTCCAATACAGGTATTCGGTTGTATTGTATGGTCGTAATAGTATCTAAATTCAGCCGATTTACAGCCAGTCGGGATTTCCCCGTTTTTCTGTGTCATACCAGGCAATACGTGATAATTTGGGAATAAACATGGGTCCATGCCTTGACTATTCAACTCCCAAAATAGCATAGGATCTCCACTCGACATGTAAGGGACTTTGCATTTCCAATCAAGTGATGGGTGTGAATACACACAGGCAACTGAGGACTTGATACACACTCAAGCTCATTTGTCATACAATTCCTTCCAAGTGAGGACTTGATGTATCCACTTCCAACTAAGGACGCAACATAGCTATTCCAGAGTTCAAAGCCCATAAACGTGCATGTACTATACATACACCTCAGAACAGATGAACGCCCATGGCTGTGCTGTATGTAGTAAATAGACAAAATATAGCCTCGAAAAGAGGCAGTCGGAATTATAGCTTTCTCTTCCCGCGCCCAGGGTTACAACAAGCCTTCCTGTAATCTACAAGGGATACATACAACACAATATCCTTTTCTGCTCTCGACTTTGCCTACTCCTAGTGCCGTTGACTCGTATTTCATGTCACATGTGTGGGTTAAAGACATGTCCATCAGGTAAAAAGGTTCCGACACAGCCTGTGTTCATATTTGTAGATAGATTTTCATCTGGAGAAGGACCCACTTGGAAGAAGTCGGGATTATTACCGTGTTCTTGTCAAACAAGAGGGTTTCTTTGACAGTGTCAAAGCCTAAATCCCATCTGAACACACCTCATATCGATCCAATAGGAATATTTCCGTTCTCGTGTGTAATGCTAAGGTATGCCCGACGATTTCTGAATATGTACGTGCTCCGAATCTGGTATTCGACGGCCGTGTTTATCTCGCCCAATATTATCTATAAAAGCTGATTTATTGCCAGTCGATAGGGTCCTGTTTCCTTGTGTAATGCTAGTACATGCCTGATGATTCCTGAATATTCGTGAGCTCCAATACAGGTATTCGGTTGTATTGTATGGTCGTAATAGTATCTAAATTCAGCCGATTTACAGCCAGTCGGGATTTCCCCGTATTTCTGTGTCATACCAGGCAATACGTGATAATTTGGGAATAAACATGGGTCCATGCTTTGACTATTCAACTCCCAAAATAGCAGAGGATCTCCACTCGACATGTAAGGGACTTGCATTTCCAATCAAGTGATGGGTGTGAATACACACATGCAACTGAGGACTTGATACACACTCAAGCTCATTTGTCATACAATTCCTTCCAAGTGAGGACTTGATGTATCCACTTCCAACTAAGGACGCAACATAGCTATTCCAGAGTTCAAAGCCCATAAACGTGCATGTACTATACATACACCTCAGAACAAATGAACGCCCATGGCTGTGCTGTATGTAGTAAATAGACAAAATATAGCCTCGAAAAGAGGCAGTCGGAATTATAGCTTTCTCTTACCGCGCCCAGGGTTACAACAAGCCTTCCTGTAATCTACAAGGGATACATACAACACAATATCCTTTTCTGCTCTCGACTTTGCCTACTCCTAGTGCCGTTGACTCGTATTTCATGTCACATGTGTGGGTTAAAGACATGTCCATCAGGTAAAAAGGTTCCGACACAGCCTGTGTTCATATTTGTAGATAGATATTCATCTGGAGAAGGACCCACTTGGAAGAAGTCGGGATTATTCCCGTGTTCTTGTCAAACAAGAGGGTTTCTTTGACAGTGTTAAAGCCTAAATCCCATCTGAACACACCTCATATCGATCCAATAGGAATATTTCCGTTCTCGTGTGTAATGCTAAGGTATGCCCGACGATTCTGAATATGTACGTGCTCCGAATCTGGTATTCGACGGCTGTGTTTATCTCGCCCAATATTATCTATAAGAGCTGATTTATTGCCAGTCGATAGGGTCCTGTTTCCTTGTGTAATGCTAGTACATGCCTGATGATTCCTGAATATTCGTGAGCTCCAATACAGGTATTCGGTTGTATTGTATGGTCGTAATAGTATCTAAATTCAGCCGATTTACAGCCAGTCGGGATTTCCCCGTATTTCTGTGTCATACCAGGCAATACGTGATAATTTGGGAATAAACATGGGTCCATGCTTTGACTATTCAACTCCCAAAATAGCATAGGATCTCCACTCGACATGTAAGGGACTTGCATTTCCAATCAAGTGATGGGTGTGAATACACACATGCAACTGAGGACTTGATACACACTCAAGCTCATTTGTCATACAATTCCTTCCAAGTGAGGACTTGATGTATCCACTTCCAACTAAGGACGCAACATAGCTATTCCAGAGTTCAAAGCCCATAAACGTGCATGTACTATACATACACCTCAGAACAGAGGAACGCCCATGGCTGTGCTGTATGTAGTATATAGACAAAATATAGCCTCAAAAGGAGGCAGTCGGAATTATAGCTTTCTCTTACCGCGCCCAGGGTTACAACAAGCCTTCCTGTAATCTACAAGGGATACATACAACACAATATCCTTTTCTGCTCTCGACTTTGCCTACTCCTAGTGCCGTTGACTCGTATTTCATGTCACATGTGTGGGTTAAAGACATGTCCATCAGATAAAAAGGTTCCGACACAGCCTGCGTTCATATTTGTAGATAGATTTTCATCTGGAGAAGGACCCACTTGGAAGAAGTCGGGATTATTCCCGTGTTCTTGTCAAACAAGAGGGTTTCTTTGACAGTGTTTCAAAGCCTAAATCCCATCTGAACACACCTCATATCGATCCAATAGGAATATTTCCGTTCTCGTGTGTAATGCTAAGGTATGCCCGACGATTTCTGAATATGTACGTGCTCCGAATCTGGTATTCGACGGCTGTGTTTATCTCGCCCAATATTATCTATAAAAGCTGATTTATTGCCAGTTGATATGGTACTGTTTCCTTGTGTAATGCTAGTACATGCCTGATGATTCCTGAATATTCGTGAGCTCCAATACAGGTATTCGGTTGTATGGCCTTAATAGTATCTAAATACGGGTGATTTACAGCCAGTCGGGATATTCCCGTTCTTGTGTGTAACGCTTGGGTATGCCCGATTCATTTCTGAATATGAATGTGCTCCGATTTTGATACTTACGACTGCCGTAATTCTGTAATAAGGAAAAATGTCTATAAATGTTTGAAGAAACAATTAGAGTATGATTTCAAATTTTTATTGCATGAAAAGTCATAGGTGAGTGAGTAATTAAGTTTAGTTTTACGCTGCATTCAACAATATTCCAACTATATGGTGGTGGTCTGACCACCCGATCCCGCATAGTTGAAGAGGTCAAAATACATTAAGTGTATTAAACACAGTGGAGGATCATTTGCAGATAGTGGAATCTTATGCCTCATTTCTGTACATTTTTGGTCTTAAAGGCATATTCGACAAATAACAGATCATAATTCTTTTGAATCAAATATTTTCACAAATGTTTCGAGTAGGATTTGGAAACATTTATTTGTGACCTTTTCCTATTAAAAGCCAAAAGTGACACTGTTTTAGTTAAATTTAAAGACGTGTGTAAATATAAGCACATTAGACTAATGATGACTCTATCTTCTACAATTTCATTATGATAATACCATGTCTCACATTGTTTAACAATGCCATCTTTTCAAAAAACAATTAATTTAATTTTCAACAAGAACATTTAACGTCCAAGCTGAACACAATTATTTATAATATTCAACTGCTCATGTATTCTACTTATTCCATTAAATATATAGATAAAACAAAAGTTATCTTGTTTGTTGTTTAACGCAGCACCCAGCAATATTCCAGCTATGTGACAGCGATCTGTTAATAATCGAGTCTGAACCAGACAATACAGTGATGATCAACGTAATTAGGATACGATGCCTGTCCACCGTGCCTAATTCCGTTTGTCGTCTCTTACGACAAGCACAGTCGCCTTTTATGGCAAGCAGGGGTTGCTAAAGACTTATTCTACCCCGGATCTTCACGGGCCACAAGTTAACTTGATATGATTTCTTAAAAGATTGTCAGTATTACACCTTTGAAAACCAAATTTGTGCCACTATAGATAATCAAAAAATTTAAAATATCAACAAAAAAGTACAATCCGTTTGTCACCAAATTAGAATGATGAATTGAAAAATAACTTATCGCCATTAAATGTCAAAACGCTAGATGGTAATGAATATTCTTTGTTATTTTATACCCATCACTGGAAAAAGTTGTTAAAGGAACTATCATACATATGAATATTATGTGTAGAAGTTGACAACAGTACATGACTTGCTGGGTAACTTTTAGAACCTACATCAAAACATCACTCCTAATTGTAATAAGAAAACTTGGTCATCCTTACAAAGTACTTTTAAATTCTAATGCCTCTCAAAGAAGATAGTGATCTTGCTTAGAAAACACATCTGTAATGTTAAACAAAACCATGTCGCGTGCCTCCAGGACATTAACACTTGTCGATCAGCCAAATCAATTTCTACAGGGGAAAAGAAACATCTCTCTGGATGCAAAACATCTTGAGTGAGTGAGTTTGGTTTTACACCGCTTTTAGCAATATTCCAGTAATATCACGGCGGGGAACACCAGAAATGGGCTTAACGCATTGTAACCGTGTGGGGAATCGAACCCGGATCTTCGGCGTGACGAGCGAACCCCTTAACCACTAGGCTACCCCACCGCCCCCAAAATATCTTGAACATCAATCCAGTTGTCTTAGTATCTAGGACATTAACACTTTTGGATTAGCCAAATCAATTCGTACAGGGGTATACAAACGTCTCTATAGATGCAAAACATCTTGAACATCAATCCAGCTGTCTTAGTATCTAGGACTTTAACACTTTTGGATGAGCCAAATCAATTTCTACAGGGGAAAGGAAACGTCTCTATAGATGCAAAACATCTTGAACATCAATCCAGTTGTCTTAGCATCTAGGATATTAACACTTTTGGATTAGCCAAATCAATTAGTATAGGGGTATACTGACTGACTTCACACATTGGGCTTCACACATTGTGCCCATGTGGGGATCCGAACCCGGGTCTTCGGCGTGACGAGCCAAAGCTTTAACAATTAGGCTACCCCACCGCACCACAGGGATATACAAACATCTCTATAGATGCAAAACATCTTGAACAGCAATCCTGCTGTCTTAGTATCTAGGACATTAACACTTTTGGATTAGCAAAATCAATTAGTATAGGGGTGAGTTTTGGTTTTACGTCGCTTTTTGGAATATTCCAGCAACATAACAGAAGGGGACACCAGAAATGGGCTACACACAATGTGCCCATGTGGGGATGCGAACCCGGGTCTTTAGCGTGACGAGCCAAAGCTTTAACCATTAGGCTACCCCACCGCCCCACAGGGCTATACCAACGTCTCCATAGATGCAAAACATCTTGAACATCAATCCAGCTGTCTTAGAATCTAGGACAATAACAATTTTGGATGAGCCAAATCAATTAGTACAGGGGTATACAAACGTCTCTATAGATGCAAAACATCTTGAATAGCAATCCTGCTGTCTTAGTATCTAGGACATTAACACTTTTGGATTAGCCAAATCAATTAGTATAGGGGTATACTGACTGAATGAGTTTCGGTTTTACGACGCTTTTAGGAATATTCCAGCAACATCACAGAAGTGGACACCAGAAATGGGCTTCGCACATTGTACCCATGTGGGGATCCGAACCAGGGTCTTTGGCGTGGTGAGCCAACACTTTAACCATTAGGCTACCCCACCGCCCCACAGGAGTATACAAATGTCTCTATAGATGCAAAATATCTTGAACATCAATCCAGTAGTCTTAGTAATTAGGACATTAACACTTTTGGATAAGCCAAATCAATTTCTACAGGGATATACAAACATCTCTATAGATGCAAAACATCTTGAACAGCAATCCTGCTGTCTTAGTATCTAGGACAATAACACTTTTGGATTAGCCAAATCAATTTGTAGAAGGGAAAGGAAACGTCTCTAGATGCAAAACGTCTTGAACATCAATCCACCTGTCTTAGTATCTAGGACATTAACACTTTGGATTAGCCAAATCAATTCGTACAGGGGTATACAAACGTCTCTATAGATGGAAAACATCTTGAACATCAATCCACCTGTCTTAGTATCTTGGATATTAACACTTTTGGATTAGCCAAATCAATTCGTACAGGGGTATACAAACGTCTCTATAGATGCAGAACATCTTGAACATCAATCCACCTGTCTTAGTATCTAGGACATTGACACTTTTGGATTAGCCAAATCAATTAGTATAGGGGTGAGGTTTGGTTTTACGCCGCTTTTAGAAATATTCCAGCAACATCACAGAAGGGGACACTAGAAATGGGTTTCACACATTGTGCCCATGTGGGGATCTGAACCCGGGTCTTTGGTGTGACGAGCCAAAGCTTTAACTATTAGGTTACCCCACCGCCCCACAGGGCTATACAAACGTCTCTATACATGCAAAACATCTTGAACATCAATCCAGCTGTCTTAGTATCTAGGATATTAACACTTTTGGATTAGCCAAATCAATTTCTACAGGGGTATACAAACGTCTCTATAGATGCAAAATATCTTGAACAGCAATCCAGCTGTCTTAGTATCTTGGACATTAACACTTTTGGATTAGCCAAATCAATTTCTACAGGGGAAAGGAAACGTCTCTATAGATGCAAAACATCTTGAACATCAATCCAGCTGTCTTAGCATCTAGGACAGTAACACTTTTGGTTTAGCCGAACCAATTAGTAGAAGCATCTCTACAGATGCAAAACATCTTGAACATCAATCCTGCTGTCTTAGTATCTTGGACATTAACACTTTTGGATTAGCCAAATCAATTTCTACAGGGGAAAAGAAACGTCTCTATAGATGCAAAACATCTTGAACAGCAATCCTGCTGTCTTAGTATCTAGGACATTAACACGTTCGAATTAGCCAAATCAATTTGTACAAGGGAAAGGAAACGTCTATAGATGCAAAACATCTTGAACATCCATCCACCTGTCTTAGTATCTAGGACATTAACACTTTTGGATTAGCCATATCAATTTCTACAGGGATATGCAAACATCTCTATAGATGCAAAACATCTTGAACATCAATCCACCTGTCTTAGTATCTAGGATATTAACACTTTCGGATTAGCCAAATCAATTAGTACAGGGGTGTACTGACTGACTGAGTTTTGGTTTTACGCTGCTTTTAGGAATATTCCAGCAATATCACAGAAAGGGACACCAGAAATGGGCTTCACACATTGTGCCCATGTGGGGATCTGAACCCGGGTCTTTGGCGTGACGAGCTAAAGCTTTAACCATTAGGCTACCCCACCGCGCCACAGGGCTATATAAAACGTCTCCACAGATGCAAAACATTTTGAACATCAATCCAGCTGTCTTAGTATCTAGGATATTAACACTTTTGGATTAGCCAAATCAATTTCTACAGGGATAACTTCTCAATAGATGAAACTTCTCTATAGATGGAAAACATCATCAACATCAATCCAGCTGTCTTAGTATCTAGGATATTAACACTTTTAGATTAGAAAAATCAATTCCAGTATATACAATTTTTGCGCTCTATAGATGCAAAACATCTTGAACATCAATCCAGCTGTCTTAGTATCTAGGATATTAACACTTTTGGATCAGCCAAATCAATTTCTACAGGGATATACAAACTTCTCAATAGATGCAACATGTCTTGAACATCAATCCACCTGTCTTAGTATCTTGGATATTAACACTTTCGGATTAGCCAAATCAATTTTTGTACAAGGGAAAGGAAACGTCTCTAGATGCAAAACATCTTGAACATCAATCCAGCTGTCTTAGTATATAGGATATTAACACTTTTGGTTTAGCCAAATCAATTCGTACAGGGTATACAAACGTCTCTATAGATGCAGAACATCTTGAACATCAATCCACCTGTCTTAGTATCTAGGACATTGACACTTTGGATTAGCCAAATCAATTAGTATAGGGGTGAGGTTTGGTTTCCAGCTTTTAGGAATATTCCAGCTACATCACAGAAGGGGACACTAGAAATGGGCTTCACACATTGTGCCCATGGATTGAACCCGGGTCTTTGGTGTGACGAGCCAAAGCTTTTAGGTACACAGGGTATACAAACGTCTCTATAGAAGCAAAACATCTTGAACATCAATCCAGCTGTCTTAGCATCTAGGATATTAACACTTTGGATTAGCAAAATCAATTTCTACAGGGATATACAAACGTCTCAATAGATGCAAAATGTCTTGAACATCAATCCAGCTGTCTTAGCATCTAGGACATTAACACTTTCGAATTAGCTAAACCAATTCCTACAGGGGAAATGAAACATCTCTACAGATGGAAAACATCAATCCAGCTGTCTTAGTATCTAGGACATTAACACTTTGGATTAGCCAAATCAATTTCTACAGGGATATACAAACGTCTCAATAGATGCAAAATATCTTGAACAGCAATCCAGCTGTCTTAGTATCTTGACATTAACACTTTTGGATTAGCCAAATCAATTTCTACAGGGGAAAAGAAACGTCTCTATAGATGCAAAACATCTTGAACAGCAATCCTGCTGTCTTAGTATCTAGGACATTAACACGTTCAAATTAGCCAAATCAATTTGTACAAGGGAAAGGAAACGTCTATAGATGCAAAACATCTTGAACATCCATCCACCTGTCTTAGTATCTAGGACATTAACACTTTTGGATTTAGCCATATCAATTTCTACAGGGATATGCAAACATCTCTATAGATGCAAAACATCTTGAACATCAATCCACCTGTCTTAGTATCTAGGATATTAACACTTTCGGATTAGCCAAATCAATTAGTACAGGGGTGTACTGACTGACTGAGTTTTGGTTTTACGCTGCTTTTAGGAATATTCCAGCAATATCACAGAAAGGGACACCAGAAATGGGCTTCACACATTGTGCCCATGTGGGGATCTGAACCCGGGTCTTTGGCGTGACGAGCTAAAGCTTTAACCATTAGGCTACCCCATGACGCCACAGGGCTATAAAACGTCTCCACAGATGCAAAAATTTGAACATCAATCCAGCTGTCTTAGTATCTAGGATATTAACACTTTTGGATTAGCCAAATCAATTTCTACAGGGATATACAAACTTCTCAATAGATGCAAAAATCTTGAACATCAATCCAGCTGTCTTAGCATCTAGGCCATTAACACTTTTAGATTAGTCAAATCAATTTGTGCAAGCATCGCGAACATCAATCAAGCTGTCTTAGCATCTAAGACATTAACACATTTGGATAAGCTGAAACCAATTAGTAGAAGCATCTCTACAGATGCAAAACATCTTGAACATCAATCCAGCTGTCTTAGCATCTAGGACATGAACACTTTTGGTTTAGCCCAAAAAATTTTTTGCAAACATCTCTATAGATGCAAAACATCTTGAACATCAATCCTGCTGTCTTAGTATCTAGGATATTAACACTTTGGATTAGCCAAATCAATTTCTACAGGGAAGTGAAACATCTCTACAGATGGAAAACATCATCAACATCAATCCAGCTGTCTTAGTATCTAGGGCAATAATAACACTTTGGATTAGCCAGATCAATTTGTACAGGGGTATACAAACGTCTCTATAGAAGCAAAACATCTTGAACATCAATCCAGCTGTCTTAGCATCTAGGATATTAACACTTTTGGATCAGCCAAATCAATTTCTACAGGGATATACAAACTTCTCAATAGATGCAACATGTCTTGAACATCAATCCACCTGTCTTAGTATCTTGGATATTAACACTTTCGGATTAGCCAAATCAATTTGTACAAGGAAAGGAAACGTCTCTAGATGCAAAACATCTTGAACATCAATCCAGCTGTCTTAGTATATAGGATATTAACACTTTTGGTTTAGCCAAATCAATTCGTACAGGGGTATACAAACGTCTCTATAGATGCAGAACATCTTGAACATCAATCCACCTGTCTTAGTATCTAGGACATTGACACATTTGGATTAGCCAAATCAATTAGTATAGGGGTGAGGTTTGGTTTTACGCGCTTTTAGGAATATTCCAGCTACATCACAGAAGGGGGACACTAGAAATGGGCTTTCACACATTGTGCCCATGTGGAGATCTGAACCCGGGTCTTTGGTGTGACGAGCCAAAGCTTTAACTATTAGGCTACCCCACCGCGCCACAGGGCTATACAAACGTCTCTATAGATGCAAAACATCTTGAACATCAATCCAGCTGTCTAAGTATCTAGGATATTAACACTTTTGGATTAGCAAAATCAATTTCTACAGGGATATACAAACGTCTCAATAGATGCAAAATATCTTGAACAGCAATCCAGCTGTCTTAGTATCTTGGACATTAACACTTTTGGATTAGCCAAATCAATTTCTACAGGGGAAAAGAAACGTCTCTATAGATGCAAAACATCTTGAACAGCAATCCTGCTGTCTTAGTATCTAGGACATTAACACGTTCGAATTAGCCAAATCAATTTGTACAAGGGAAAGGAAACGTCTATAGATGCAAAACATCTTGAACATCCATCCACCTGTCTTAGTATCTAGGACATTAACACTTTTGGATTAGCCATATCAATTTCTACAGGGATATGCAAACATCTCTATAGATGCAAAACATCTTGAACATCAATCCACCTGTCTTAGTATCTAGGATATTAACACTTTCGGATTAGCCAAATCAATTAGTACAGGGGTGTACTGACTGACTGAGTTTTGGTTTTTACGCTGCTTTTAGGAATATTCCAGCAATATCACAGAAAGGGACACCAGAAATGGGCTTCACACATTGTGCCCATGTGGGGATCTGAACCCGGGTCTTTGGCGTGACGAGCTAAAGCTTTAACCATTAGGCTACCCCATGACGCCACAGGGCTATAAAAACGTCTCCACAGATGCAAAACATCTTGAACATCAATCCAGCTGTCTTAGTATCTAGGATATTAACACTTTTGGATTAGCCAAATCAATTCCTACAGGGGAAGTGAAACATCTCTACAGATGGAAAACATCATCAACATCAATCCAGCTGTCTTAGTATCTAGGATATTAACACTTTTGGATTAGAAAAAATCAATTAGTATAGGGGTATACAAACGTCTCTATAGATGCAAAACATCTTGAACATCAATCCAGCTGTCTTAGTATCTAGGATATTAACACTTTTGGATCAGCCAAATCAATTTCTACAGGGATATACAAACTTCTCAATAGATGCAACATGTCTTGAACATCAATCCACCTGTCTTAGTATCTTGGATATTAACACTTTCGGATTAGCCAAATCAATTTGTACAAGGGAAAGGAAACGTCTCTAGATGCAAAACATCTTGAACATCAATCCAGCTGTCTTAGTATATAGGATATTAACACTTTTTGGTTTAGCCAAATCAATTCGTACAGGGGTATACAAACGTCTCTATAGATGCAGAACATCTTGAACATCAATCCACCTGTCTTAGTATCTAGGACATTGACACTTTTGGATTAGCCAAATCAATTAGTATAGGGGTGAGGTTTGGTTTTACGCCGCTTTTAGGAATATTCCAGCTACATCACAGAAGGGGACACTAGAAATGGGCTTCACACATTGTGCCCATGTGGAGATCTGAACCCGGGTCTTTGGTGTGACGAGCCAAAGCTTTAACTATTAGGCTACCCCACCGCGCCACAGGGCTATACAAACGTCTCTATAGATGCAAAACATCTTGAACATCAATCCAGCTGTCTAAGTATCTAGGATATTAACACTTTTGGATTAGCAAAATCAATTTCTACAGGGATATACAAACGTCTCAATAGATGCAAAATGTCTTGAACATCAATCCAGCTGTCTTAGCATCTAGGACATTAACACTTTCGAATTAGCTAAATCAATTCCTACAGGGGAAATGAAACATCTCTACAGATGGAAAACATCAATCCAGCTGTCTTAGTATCTAGGACATTAACACTTTTGGATTAGCCAAATCAATTTCTACAGGGATATACAAACGTCTCAATAGATGCAAAATATCTTGAACAGCAATCCAGCTGTCTTAGTATCTTGGACATTAACACTTTTGGATTAGCCAAATCAATTTCTACAGGGGAAAAGAAACGTCTCTATAGATGCAAAACATCTTGAACAGCAATCCTGCTGTCTTAGTATCTAGGACATTAACACGTTCAAATTAGCCAAATCAATTTGTACAAGGGAAAGGAAACGTCTATAGATGCAAAACATCTTGAACATCCATCCACCTGTCTTAGTATCTAGGACATTAACACTTTTGGATTAGCCATATCAATTTCTACAGGGATATGCAAACATCTCTATAGATGCAAAACATCTTGAACATCAATCCACCTGTCTTAGTATCTAGGATATTAACACTTTCGGATTAGCCAAATCAATTAGTACAGGGGTGTACTGACTGACTGAGTTTTGGTTTTACGCTGCTTTTAGGAATATTCCAGCAATATCACAGAAAGGGACACCAGAAATGGGCTTCACACATTGTGCCCATGTGGGGATCTGAACCCGGTCTTTGGCGTGACGAGGCTAAAGCTTTAACCATTAGGCTACCCCACCGCGCCACAGGGCTATAAAAACGTCTCCACAGATGCAAAAAAATTTGAACATCAATCCAGCTGTCTTAGTATCTAGGATATTAACACTTTTGGATTAGCCAAATCAATTTCTACAGGGATATACAAACTTCTCAATAGATGCAAAAATCTTGAACATCAATCCAGCTGTCTTAGCATCTAGGCCATTAACACTTTTAGATTAGTCAAATCAATTTGTGCAAGCATCGCGAACATCAATCAAGCTGTCTTAGCATCTAAGACATTAACACATTTGGATAAGCGAAACCAATTAGTAGAAGCATCTCTACAGATGCAAAACATCTTGAACATCAATCCAGCTGTCTTAGCATCTAGGACATGAACACTTTTGGTTTAGCCCAAAAAATTTTTTGCAAGCATCTCTATAGATGCAAAACATCTTGAACATCAATCCTGCTGTCTTAGTATCTAGGATATTAACACTTTTGGATTAGCCAAATCAATTTCTACAGGGGAAGTGAAACATCTCTACAGATGGAAAACATCATCAACATCAATCCAGCTGTCTTAGTATCTAGGGCAATAACACTTTGGATTAGCCAGATCAATTTGTACAGGGGTATACAAACGTCTCTATAGAAGCAAAACATCTTGAACATCAATCCAGCTGTCTTAGCATCTAGGATATTAACACTTTTGGATCAGCCAAATCAATTTCTACAGGGATATACAAACTTCTCAATAGATGCAACATGTCTTGAACATCAATCCACCTGTCTTAGTATCTTGGATATTAACACTTTCGGATTAGCCAAATCAATTTGTACAAGGGAAAGGGAAACGTCTCTAGATGCAAAACATCTTGAACATCAATCCAGCTGTCTTAGTATATAGGATATTAACACTTTTGGTTTAGCCAAATCAATTCGTACAGCGGTATACAAACGTCTCTATAGATGCAGAACATCTTGAACATCAATCCACCTGTCTTAGTATCTAGGACATTGACACATTTGGATTAGCCAAATCAATTAGTATAGGGGTGAGGTTTGGTTTTACGCCGCTTTTAGGAATATTCCAGCTACATCACAGAAGGGACACTAGAAATGGGCTTCACACATTGTGCCCATGTGGGGATCTGAACCCGGGTCTTTGGTGTGACGAGCCAAAGCTTTAACTATTAGGCTACCCCACCGCGCCACAGGGCTATACAAACGTCTCTATAGATGCAAAACATCTTGAACATCAATCCAGCTGTCTAAGTATCTAGGATATTAACACTTTTGGATTAGCAAAATCAATTTCTACAGGGATATACAAACGTCTCAATAGATGCAAAATGTCTTGAACATCAATCCAGCTGTCTTAGCATCTAGGACATTAACACTTTCGAATTAGCTAAATCAATTCCTACAGGGGAAATGAAACATCTCTACAGATGGAAAACATCAATCCAGCTGTCTTAGTATCTAGGACATTAACACTTTTGGATTAGCCAAATCAATTTCTACAGGGATATACAAACGTCTCAATAGATGCAAAATATCTTGAACAGCAATCCAGCTGTCTTAGTATCTTGGACATTAACACTTTTGGATTAGCCAAATCAATTTCTACAGGGGAAAAGAAACGTCTCTATAGATGCAAAACATCTTGAACAGCAATCCTGCTGTCTTAGTATCTAGGACATTAACACGTTCGAATTAGCCAAATCAATTTGTACAAGGGAAAGGAAACGTCTATAGATGCAAAACATCTTGAACATCCATCCACCTGTCTTAGTATCTAGGACATTAACACTTTTGGATTAGCCATATCAATTTCTACAGGGATATGCAAACATCTCTATAGATGCAAAACATCTTGAACATCAATCCACCTGTCTTAGTATCTAGGATATTAACACTTTCGGATTAGCCAAATCAATTAGTACAGGGGTGTACTGACTGACTGAGTTTTGGTTTTACGCTGCTTTTAGGAATATTCCAGCAATATCACAGAAAGGGACACCAGAAATGGGCTTCACACATTGTGCCCATGTGGGGATCTGAACCCGGGTCTTTGGCGTGACGAGCTAAAGCTTTAACCATTAGGCTACCCCACCGCGCCACAGGGCTATAAAAACGTCTCCACAGATGCAAAACATTTTGAACATCAATCCAGCTGTCTTAGTATCTAGGATATTAACACTTTTGGATTAGCCAAATCAATTTCTACAGGGATATACAAACTTCTCAATAGATGCAAAAATCTTGAACATCAATCCAGCTGTCTTAGCATCTAGGCTATTAACACTTTTGGATTAGTCAAATCAATTTGTGCAAGCATCGCATGAACATCAATCAAGCTGTCTTAGCATCTAAGACATTAACACATTTGGATAAGCGAAACCAATTAGTAGAAGCATCTCTACAGATGCAAAACATCTTGAACATCAATCCAGCTGTCTTAGCATCTAGGACATGAACACTTTTGGTTTAGCCCAAAAATTTTTTTGCAAGCATCTCTATAGATGCAAAACATCTTGAACATCAATCCTGCTGTCTTAGTATCTAGGATATTCACACTTTTGGATTAGCCAAATCAATTTCTACAGGGGAAGTGAAACATCTCTACAGATGGAAAACATCATCAACATCAATCCAGCTGTCTTAGTATCTAGGGCAATAACACTTTGGATTAGCCAGATCAATTTGTACAGGGGTATACAAACGTCTCTATAGAAGCAAAACATCTTGAACATCAATCCAGCTGTCTTAGCATCTAGGATATTAACACTTTTGGATCAGCCAAATCAATTTCTACAGGGATATACAAACTTCTCAATAGATGCAACATGTCTTGAACATCAATCCACCTGTCTTAGTATCTTGGATATTAACACTTTTCGGATTAGCCAAATCAATTTGTACAAGGGAAAGGAAACGTCTCTAGATGCAAAACATCTTGAACATCAATCCAGCTGTCTTAGTATATAGGATATTAACACTTTTGGTTTAGCCAAATCAATTCATTACACAGGGTATACAAACGTCTCTATAGATGCAGAACATCTTGAACATCAATCCACCTGTCTTAGTATCTAGGACATTGACACATTTGGATTAGCCAAATCAATTAGTATAGGGGTGAGGTTTGGTTTTACGCCGCTTTTAGGAATATTCCAGCTACATCACAGAAGGGGACACTAGAAATGGGCTTCACACATTGTGCCCATGTGGGGATCTGAACCCGGGTCTTTGGTGTGACGAGCCAAAGCTTTAACTATTAGGCTACCCCACCGCGCCACAGGGCTATACAAACGTCTCTATAGATGCAAAACATCTTGAACATCAATCCAGCTGTCTAAGTATCTAGGATATTAACACTTTTGGATTAGCAAAATCAATTTCTACAGGGATATACAAACGTCTCAATAGATGCAAAATGTCTTGAACATCAATCCAGCTGTCTTAGCATCTAGGACATTAACACTTTCGAATTAGCTAAATCAATTCCTACAGGGAAATGAAACATCTCTACAGATGGAAAACATCAATCCAGCTGTCTTAGTATCTAGGACATTAACACTTTTGGATTAGCCAAATCAATTTCTACAGGGATATACAAACGTCTCAATAGATGCAAAATATCTTGAACAGCAATCCAGCTGTCTTAGTATCTTGGACATTAACACTTTTGGATTAGCCAAATCAATTTCTACAGGGGAAAAGAAACGTCTCTATAGATGCAAAACATCTTGAACAGCAATCCTGCTGTCTTAGTATCTAGGACATTAACACGTTCGAATTAGCCAAATCAATTTGTACAAGGGAAAGGAAACGTCTATAGATGCAAAACATCTTGAACATCCATCCACCTGTCTTAGTATCTAGGACATTAACACTTTTGGATTAGCCATATCAATTTCTACAGGGATATGCAAACATCTCTATAGATGCAAAACATCTTGAACATCAATCCACCTGTCTTAGTATCTAGGATATTAACACTTTCGGATTAGCCAAATCAATTAGTACAGGGGTGTACTGACTGACTGAGTTTTGGTTTTACGCTGCTTTTAGGAATATTCCAGCAATATCACAGAAAGGGACACCAGAAATGGGCTTCACACATTGTGCCCATGTGGGGATCTGAACCCGGGTCTTTGGCGTGACGAGCTAAAGCTTTAACCATTAGGCTACCCCATGACGCCACAGGGCTATAAAAACGTCTCCACAGATGCAAAACATCTTGAACATCAATCCAGCTGTCTTAGTATCTAGGATATTAACACTTTTGGATTAGCCAAATCAATTCCTACAGGGGAAGTGAAACATCTCTACAGATGGAAAACATCATCAACATCAATCCAGCTGTCTTAGTATCTAGGATATTAACACTTTTGGATTAGAAAAAATCAATTAGTATAGGGGTATACAAACGTCTCTATAGATGCAAAACATCTTGAACATCAATCCAGCTGTCTTAGTATCTAGGATATTAACACTTTTGGATTAGCCAAATCAATTTCTACAGGGATATACAAACTTCTCAATAGATGCAAAAATCTTGAACATCAATCCAGCTGTCTTAGCATCTAGGCTATTAACACTTTTGGATTAGTCAAATCAATTTGTGCAAGCATCGCGAACATCAATCCAGCTGTCTTAGCATCTAAGACATTAACACATTTGGATAAGCGAAACCAATTAGTAGAAGCATCTCTATAGATGCAAAACATCTTGAACATCAATCCTGCTGTCTTAGCATCTAGGACATTAACACTTTTGGTTTAGCCAAAAAAAATTCTACAGGGATATACAAACTTCTCAATAGATGCAAAATGTCTTGAACATCAATCCTGCTGTCTTAGCATCTAGGACATTAACAATTTCGGATTAGCCAAATCAATTCCTACAGGGGAAGTGAAACATCTCTACAGATGGAAAACATCATCAACATCAATCCAGCTGTCTTAGTATCTAGGACATTAACACTTTTGGATTAGCCAAATCAATAAGTACAGGGGTATACAAACGTCTCTATAGAAGCAAAACATCTTGAACATCCATCCAGCTGTCTTAGCATCTAGGATATTAACACTTTTGGATCAGCCAAATCAATTTCTACAGGGGAAAGGAAAGGTCTCTATAGATGCAAAACATCTTGAACATCAATCCTCCTGTCTTAGTATCTAGGACATTAACACTTTTGGATTAGCCAAATCAATTAGTATAGGGGTATACTGACTGACTGAGTTTCGGTTTTATGCCGGTTTTAGGAATATTCCAGCAACATCACAGAAGTGGACACCAGAAGTGGGCTTCGCACATTGTACCCATGTGGGGATCCGAACCCGGGTCTTTGGCGTGATGAGGCAACACTTTAAGCATTAGGCTACCCCACCGCCCCAACAGGAGTATACAAATGTCTCTATAGATGCAAAACATCTTGAACATCAATCCAGCAGTCTTAGTAATTAGGACATTAACACTTTTGGATAAGCCAAATCAATTTCTACAGGGGAAAGGAAAGGAAACGTCCCTATAGATGCAAAACATCTTGAACAGCAATCCTGCTGTCTTAGTATCTAGGACATTAACACTTTTAACAATTTCGAATTAGCCAAATCAATTCCTACAGGGGAAGTGAAACATCTCTACAGATGGAAAACATCAGCAACATCAATCCAGCTGTCTTAGTAACTAGGACATTAACACTTTTGGATTAGCCAAAACAATTTCTACAGGGATATACAAACTTCTCAATAGATGCAACATGTTTTGAACATCAATCCACCTGTCTTAGTATCTTGGATATTAACACTTTCGGATTAGCCAAATCAATTTGTACAAGGGAAAGGAAACGTCTCTAGATGCAAAACATCTTGAACATCAATCCAGCTGTCTTAGTATATAGGATATTAACACTTTTGGTTTAGCCAAATCAATTCGTACAGCGGTATACAAACGTCTCTATAGATGCAGAACATCTTGAACATCAATCCACCTGTCTTAGTATCTAGGACATTGACACTTTTGGATTAGCCAAATCAATTAGTATAGGGGTGAGGTTTGGTTTTACGCCGCTTTTAGGAATATTCCAGCTACATCACACCAGCTACATCACAGAAGGGGACACTAGAAATGGGCTTCACACATTGTGCCCATGCGGGGATCTGAACCCGGGTCTTTGGTGTGACGAGCCAAAGCTTTAACTATTAGGCTACCCCACCGCCCACAGGGCTATACAAACGTCTCTATAGATGCAAAACATCTTGAACATCAATCCAGCTGTCTAAGTATCTAGGATATTAACACTTTTGGATTAGCAAAATCAATTTCTACAGGGATATACAAACGTCTCAATAGATGCAAAATGTCTTGAACATCAATCCAGCTGTCTTAGCATCTAGGACATTAACACTTTCGGATTAGCAAAATCAATTTCCAGGGAAATGAAACATCTCTATAGATGGAAAACATCTTGAACATCAATCCAGCTGTCTTAGTATCTAGGACATTAACACTTTGGATTAGCCAAATCAATTAGTACAGGGGGTATACAAACGTCTCTATAGATGCAAAATATCTTGAACAGCAATCCAGCTGTCTTAGTATCTTGGACATTAACACTTTTGGATTAGCCAAATCAATTTCTACAGGGGAAAGGAAACGTCTCTATAGATGCAAAACATCTTGAACATCAATCCAGCTGTCTTAGTATCTAGGATATTAACACTTTCGGATTAGCCAAATCAATTAGTACAGGGGTGTACTGACTGACTGAGTTTTGGTTGTACGCTGCTTTTAGGAATATTCCAGCAATATCACAGAAAGGGACACCAGAAATGGGCTTCACACATTGTGCCCATGTGGGGATCTGAACCCGGGTCTTTGGCGTGACGAGCTAAAGCTTTAACCATTAGGCTACCCCACCGCGCCACAGGGCTATAAAAACGTCTCCACAGATGCAAAACATCTTGAACATCAATCCAGCTGTCTTAGTATCTAGGATATTAACACTTTTGGATTAGCCAAATCAATTTCTACAGGGATATACAAACTTCTCAATAGATGCAAAAATCTTGAACATCAATCCAGCTGCCTTAGCATCTAGGCTATTAACACTTTTGGATTAGTCAAATCAATTTGAGCAAGCATCGCGAACATCAATCAAGCTGTCTTAGCATCTAAGACATTAACACATTTGGATAAGCGAAACCAATTAGTAGAAGCATCTCTATAAATGCAAAACATCTTGAACATCAATCCTGCTGTCTTAGCATCTAGGACATTAACACTTTTGGTTTAGGAAAAAAAATTTTTGCAAGCATCTCTATAGATGCAAAACATCTTGAACATCAATCCTGCTGTCTTAGTATCTAGGATATTAACACTTTTGGATTAGCCAAATCATTTTCTACAGGGATATACAAACTTCTCAATAGATGCAAAATGTCTTGAACATCAATCCAGCTGTCTTAGCATCTAGGACATTAACAATTTCAGATTAGCCAAATCAATTCCTACAGGGGAAATGAAACATCTCTACAGATGGAAAACATCATCAACATCAATCCAGCTGTCTTAGTATCTAGGACATTAACACTTTTGGATTAGCCAAATCAATAAGTACAGGGGTATACAAACGTCTCTATAGAAGCGAAACATCTTGAACATCCATCCAGCTGTCTTAGCATCTAGGATATTAACACTTTTGGATCAGCCAAATCAATTTCTACAGGGGAAAGGAAACGTCTCTATAGATGCAAAACATCTTGAACATCAATCCTCCTGTCTTAGTATCTAGGATATTAACACTTTTGGATTAGCCAAACCAATTTGTGCAAGCATCTTGAACATCAATCAAGCTGTCTTAGCATCTAAGACAGTAACACTTTTGAATTAGCCAAACCAATTTGTACAAGCATCTCTATAGATGCAAAACATCTTGAACATCAATCCATGCTTTCTTGGTATCGAGGACATTATCACTTGCGGATTAGCCAAAGCAATTTCTACAGGGAAATGAAACAGCTCTATAGAAGCAAAACATCTTGAACAGCAATCCAGCTGTCTTAGCATCTAGGATATTAACACTTTTGGATTAGCCAAATCCAATTTCTACAGGGAAAGGAAACGTCTCTATAGATGCAAAACATCTTGAACATCAATCCTCCTGTCTTAGTATCTAGGACATTAACACTTTTGGATTAGGCAAATCAATTAGTATAGGGGTGTACTGACTGACTGAGTTTTGATTTACACCGCTTTTAGGAATATTCCAGCAACATCACAGAAGGGGACACCAGAAATGGGCTTCACACATTGTACCCATGTGGGGATCCGAACCCAGGTTTCAGGCGTGACAAGCCAACGCTTTAACCATTAGGTTACCCCACCGCCCACAGGAGTATACAAACGTCTGTATAGATGCAAAACATCTTGAACATCAATCAAGCTGTCTTAGTATCTAGGACATTAGCACTTTTCGATTAGCCAAATCAATTAGTATATGGGTGACTTTTGGTTTTATGCCGCTTTTAGGAATATTCCAGCAACATCACAGAAGGAGACACTAGAAATGGTCTTCACACATTGTGCCCATGTGGGGATCCGAACCCGGGTCTTTGGTGTGACGAGCCAACGCTTTAACCATTAGGCTACCCCAACGCCCCACAGGGCTATACAAACGTCTCTATAGATGAAAAACATCCTGAACATCAATCCAACTGTCTTCGTATCTAGGATATTAACACTTTTGGATTAGCAAAATCAATTTCTACAGGGGAAATGAACGATATCTACAGATGCAAAACATCTTGAACAGCAATCCAGCTGTCTTAGAATCTAGGACAATAACAATTTTGGATGAGCCAGATGAATTTCTACAAACATCTCTATAGATGCAAAACATCTTGAACATCAATCCAGCTGTCTTAGTATCTAGGACATTAACACTTTTGGATTACCAAATTCAATTTCTACTGGGGAAATGAACGATATCTACATATGCAAAACATCTTGAACATCAATCCAGCTGTCTTAGAATCTAGGACAATAACAATTTTGGATGAGCCAGATGAATTTCTACAAACATCTCTATAGATGCAAAACATCTTGAACATCAATCCACCTGTCTTAGTATCTAGGATATTAACACTTTCGGATTAGCCAAATCAATTAGTACAGGGGTGTACTGACTGACTGAGTTTTGGTTTTACGCTGCTTTTAGGAATATTCCAGCAATATCACAGAAAGGGACACCAGAAATGGGCTTCACACATTGTGCCCATGTGGGGATCTGAACCCGGGTCTTTGGCGTGACGAGCTAAAGCTTTAACCATTAGGCTACCCCACCGCGCCACAGGGCTATAAAAACGTCTCCACAGATGCAAAACATCTTGAACATCAATCCAGCTGTCTTAGTATCTAGGATATTAACACTTTTGGATTAGCCAAATCAATTTCTACAGGGATATACAAACTTCTCAATAGATGCAAAATCTTGAACATCAATCCAGCTGCCTTAGCATCTAGGCTATTAACACTTTTGGATTAGTCAAATCAATTTGAGCAAGCATCGCGAACATCAATCAAGCTGTCTTAGCATCTAAGACATTAACACATTAAGATAAGCGAAACCAATTAGTAGAAGCATCTCTATAGATGCAAAACATCTTGAACATCAATCCTGCTGTCTTAGCATCTAGGACATTAACACTTTTGGTTTAGGAAAAAAAATTTTTGCAAGCATCTCTATAGATGCAAAACATCTTGAACATCAATCCTGCTGTCTTAGTATCTAGGATATTAACACTTTTGGATTAGCCAAATCAATTCCTACAGGGGAAATGAAACATCTCTACAGATGGAAAACATCATCAACATCAATCCAGCTGTCTTAGTATCTAGGACATTAACACTTTTGGATTAGCCAAATCAATATGTACAGGGGTATACAAACGTCTCTATAGAAGCAAAACATCTTGAACATCCATCCAGCTGTCTTAGCATCTAGGATATTAACACTTTTGGATCAGCCAAATCAATTTCTACAGGGGAAAGGAAACGTCTCTATAGATGCAAAACATCTTGAACATCAATCCTCCTGTCTTAGTATCTAGGATATTAACACTTTTGGATTAGCCAAACCAATTTGTGCAAGCATCTTGAACATCAATCAAGCTGTCTTAGCATCTAAGACAGTAACACTTTTGAATTAGCCAAACCAATTTGTACAAGCATCTCTATAGATGCAAAACATCTTGAACATCAATCCATGCTTTCTTGGTATCGAGGACATTATCACTTGCGGATTAGCCAAAGCAATTTCTACAGGGGAAATGAAACAGCTCTATAGAAGCAAAACATCTTGAACAGCAATCCAGCTGTCTTAGCATCTAGGATATTAACACTTTTGGATTAGCCAAATCAATTTCTACAGGGGAAAGGAAACGTCTCTATAGATGCAAAACATCTTGAACATCAATCCTCCTGTCTTAGTATCTAGGACATTAACACTTTTGGATTAGGCAAATCAATTAGTATAGGGGTGTACTGACTGACTGAGTTTTGATTTACACCGCTTTTAGGAATATTCCAGCAACATCACAGAAGGGGACACCAGAAATGGGCTTCACACATTGTACCCATGTGGGGATCCGAACCCAGGTTTCAGGCGTGACAAGCCAACGCTTTAACCATTAGGTTACCCCACCGCCCCACAGGAGTATACAAACGTCTGTATAGATGCAAAACATCTTGAACATCAATCAAGCTGTCTTAGTATCTAGGACATAAGCACTTTTCGATTAGCCAAATCAATTAGTATATGGGTGACTTTTGGTTTTATGCCGCTTTTAGGAATATTCCAGCAACATCACAGAAGGAGACACTAGAAATGGTCTTCACACATTGTGCCCATGTGGGGATCCGAACCCGGGTCTTTGGTGTGACGAGCCAACGCTTTAACCATTAGGCTACCCCACCGCCCCACAGGGCTATACAAACGTCTCTATAGATGAAAAACATCCTGAACATCAATCCAACTGTCTTCGTATCTAGGATATTAACACTTTTGGATTAGCAAAATCAATTTCTACAGGGGAAATGAACGATATCTACAGATGCAAAACATCTTGAACAGCAATCCAGCTGTCTTAGAATCTAGGACAATAACAATTTTGGATGAGCCAGATGAATTTCTACAAACATCTCTATAGATGCAAAACATCTTGAACATCAATCCACCTGTCTTAGCATATAGGGACACTAACACTTTTGGATTAGCCAGATCAATTTGTACAGGGGTATACAAACATCTCTATAGATTCAAAACATCTTGAACATGAATCCATCTGTCTTACTACCTAGGACGTTAGCATTTTCAGATTAGCCAAAACAATTTCTAAAAACATCTCTATAGATGCAAAACATCTTGAACATCAATCCAGCTGTCTTAGTGTCTAGGATATTAACACTTCGGAATTAGCCAAATCAATTTGAACAAGGGAAATGAAACATCTCAAGAGATACAAAACATCTTGAACATCAATCCAGCTGTCTTAGTGTCTAGGATATTAACACTTTGGGATTAGCAAAATCAATTTGTACAAGCATCTCAAGAGATGCAAAACATCTTGAACATCAATCCAGCTGTCTTAGTATCTAGGGCAATAACACTTTGGATTAGCAAAGTCAATTTGTACAGGGGTATACAAACATATCTATAGATGCAAAAATTTGAACATCAATCCAGCTGTCTTAGTATCTTGGACATTAGCACTTTCAGATTAGCCAAATCAATTTTACAAACATCTCTATAGACGTAAAACATCTTGAACACCAATCCAGTTGTCTTAGTATCTAAGACATTAACACTTTGGGATTAGCAAAACAATTATGTACAAGCATCTCAAGAGATGCAAAACATCTTGAACATCAATCCAGCTGTCTTAGTATCTAGGGCAATAACACTTTGGATTAGCCAAATCAATTTTTACAAACATCTCTATAGATGCAAAACATCTTGAACACCAATCCAGTTGTCTTAGTATCTAAGACATTAACACTTTGGGATTAGCAAAACAAATATGTACAAACATCTCTTTTTGCTGCAAAACATCTTGAACATCAATCCAGCTGTCTTAGTGTCTAGGATATTAACACTTTGGGATTAGCAAAATCAATTTGTACAAAGGAAAAGAAACATCCCAAGAGATGCAAAACATCTTGAACATCAATCCAGCTGTCTTAGTATCTAGGCCAATAACACTTTGGATTAGCCAGATCAATTTGTACAGGGGATACAAACATCTCTCTATAGATGCAAAAAATCTTGAACAGCAATCCATCTGTCTTAGTATCTTGGACATTAGCACTTTCAGATTAGCCAAATCAATTTTTACAAACATCCCAAGAGATGCTAAAACATCTTGAACATCAATCCAGCTGTCTTAGTATCTAGGACATTAACACTTTGGGATTAGCAAAACCAATATGTACAAACATCTCTTTTGATGCAAAACATCTTGAATATCAATCCAGCTGTCTTAGTGTCTAGGACATAAACACTTTTGGATTAGCCAAATCAGTTTCTACAGGGGAAAGGAAATGTCTCTATAGATACAAAATAAGTTGAACATCAATCCAGCTGTCTTAGTATCTAGGACATAAACACTTTTGGATTGGCCAAATCAGTTTCTACAGGGGAAAGGAAACGTCTCTATAGATGCAAAATAACTTGAACATCAATCCAGCTGTCTTAGTATCTAGGACATAAACACTTTTGGATTAGCCAAATCCAGTTTCTACCAGGGGAAAGGAAACGTCTCTATAGATGCAAAATAACGAACATCAATCCAGCTGTCTTAGTATCTAGGACATTTACACTTTCGGATCAGGAAAACCAATATGTACAAACATCTCTATAGATGCAAAACATCTTGAACATCAATCCAGCTGTCTTAGTATCTAGGGCAATAACACTTTGGATTAGCCAGATCAAATTGTACACGGGTATACAAACATCTCTACAGATGCAAAACATCTTGAACATCAATTCATCTGTCTTAGTATCTAGGACATAAGCACTTTCAGATTAGCCAAATCAATTTCTACAAAAATCTCTGTAGATGCAAAACATCTTGAACATCAATACAGCTGTCTAAGTATCTGGGGCATTAACAATTTTTGATCAGCAAGATGAATTTCTACAAACATCTCTATAGATGCAAAACATCTTGAACATCAATCCAGCTGTCTTAGTATCTAGGACATTAACACTTTTGGATTAGCAAAATCAATTTCTACTGGGGAAATGAACGATATCTACATATGCAAAACATCTTGAACATCAATCCAGCTGTCTTAGAATCTAGGACAATAACAATTTTGGATGAGCCAGATGAATTTCTACAAACATCTCTATAGATGCAAGACATCTTGAACATCAATCCACCTATCTTAGTATCTAGGACATTAACACTTTTGGATTAGCCAAATCAATTTCTACAGGGGAAAGGAAACGTCTCTATAGATGCAAAATACCTTGAACATCAATCCAGCTGTCTTAGCATCTAGGACATTAACACTTTTGGATTAGCCAAATCAATTTCTACAGGGAAATACAAACATCTCTATAGATGCAAAACATCTTGAACATCAATCCAGCTGTCTTAGTGTCTAGGATATTAACACTTCGGAATTAGCCAAATCAATTTGAACAAGGGAAATGAAACATCTCAAGAGATGCAAAACATCTTGAACATCAATCCAGCTGTCTTAGTATCTAGGATATTAACACTTTTGGATTAGCAAAACCAATTAGTACAGACATCTCTATAGATGCAAAACATCTTGAACATCAATCCAGCTGTCTTAGTATCTAGGATATTAACACTTTGGGATTAGCAAAATCAATTTGTACAAGGGTATACAAACATCTCTATAGATGCAAAAATCTTGAACATCAATCCAGCTGTCTTATTATCTTGGACATTAGCACTTTCAGATTAGCAAAACCAATTAGTACAGGCATCTCTATAGATGCAAAACATCTTGAACATCAATCCAGCTGTCTTAGCATCTAGGACATTAACACTTTGGGATTAGCAAAACAAATATGTACAAACATCTCTATAGATGCAAAACATCTTGAACATCAATCCAGCTGTCTTAGTATCTAAGACATTAACACTTTGGGATTAGCAAAACAAATATGTACAAACATCTCTTTTGATGCAAAACATCTTGAACATCAATCCAGCTGTCTTAGTATCTAGGATATTAACACTATGGGATTAGCAAAATCAATTTCTACAAGGGAAAAGAAACATCCCAAAGAGATGCAAAACATCTTGAACATCAATCCAGCTGTCTTAGTATCTAGGACATTAACACTTTGGGATTAGCAAAACCAATATGTACAAACATCTCTTTTGATGCAAAACATCTTGAACATCAATCCAGCTGTCTTAGTGTCTAGGATATTAACACTTTGGGATTAGCAAAATCAATTTGTACAAGGGAAAAGAAACGTCCCAAGAGATGCAAAACATCTTGAACAACATCAATCCACCTGTCTTAGTATCTAGGACATAAATACTTTTGGATTAGCCAAATCAGTTTCTACAGGGGAAAGGAAACGTCTCTATAGATGCAAAATAACTTGAACATCAATCCAGCTGTCTTAGTATCTAGGACATAAACACTTTGGGATTAGCCAAATCCAGTTTCTACAGGGAAAGGAAACGTCTCTATAGATGCAAAATAGCTTGAACATCAATCCAGCTGTCTTAGTATCTAGGGCAATAACACTTTGGATTAGCCAGATCAATTTGTACACGGGTATACAAACATCTCTATAGATGCAAAACATCTTGAACATCAATTCATCTGTCTTAGTATCTAGGACATAAGCACTTTCAGATTAGCCAAATCAATTTCAACAAAAATCTCTGTAGATGCAAAACATCTTGAACATCAAACTAGCTGTCTTAGTATCTAGGATATTAACACTTTTGGATTAGCAAAATCAATTTCTACAAACATCTCTACAGATGCAACACATCTTGAACATCAATCCAGCTGTCTTAGTGTCTAGGATATTAACACTTTGGGATTAGCAAAATCAATTTGTACAAGGGTATACAAAGATCTCTATAGATGCAAAAGTCTTGAACATCAATCCATCTGTCTTAGTATCTAGGGCATTAACACTTTTTGATCAGCAAGATGAATTTCTACAAACATCTCTGTAGATGCAAAACATCTTGAACAACATCAATCCAGCTGTCTTAGCATCTAGGACATTAACATTTTTGGTTTAGCCAAACCAATTTGTGCAAGCATCTATATAGATACAAAACATCTTGAACATCAATCCAGCTGTCTTAGTATCTAGGTCATCAACACTTTTGGATTAGCCAGATTAATTTGTACAGGGGCATACAAACATCTCTATAGATGCAAAACATCTTGAACAACAATCCAGCTGTCTTAGTATCTAAGACATTATCACTTGCGGATTAGCCAAAGCAATTTCTACAGGGGAAATGAAACAACTCTATAGATGCAAAACATCTTGAACATCAATCCAGCTGTCTTAGCATCTAGGATATTAACACTTTTGGATCAGCCAAACCAATTTGTACAAGCATCTCTATAGATGCAAAACATCTTGAACATCAATCCATGCTTTCTTGGTATCGAGGACATTATCACTTGCGGATTAGCCAAATCAATTTCTACAGGGGAAATGAAACATCTCTATAGATGCAAAACATCTTCTACATCAATCCAGCTGTCTTAGCATATAGGACATTAACACTTTTGGATCAGTCAGATAAATTTGTACAGGGGTATACAAACATCCCTATAGATGCAACACATCTTGAACATCAATCCAGCTGTCTTAGTATCTAGGACATTAACACTTTTGGATTAGCCAAATCAATTTGTACACGGGTATACAAACATCTCTGTAGATGCAAAAATCTTGAACATCAATCCAGCTGTCTTAGCATCTAGGATATTAACACTTTGGATTAGCCAAATCAATTTGTGTAAGCATCACTTGAACATCAATCAAGCTATCTTAGCATCTAAGACATTAACACATTTGGATAAGCCAGAAACCAATTAGTAGAAGCATCTCTATAGATGCAAAACATCTTGAACATCAATCCAGCTGTCTTAGCATCTAGGACAGTAACACTTTTGGTTTAGCCGAACCAATTTGTGCAAGCATCTCTATAGATGCAAAACATCTTGAACATCAATCCAGCTGTCTTAGCATCTAGGATATTAACACTTTTGGATTAGCCTTTTGGATTAATGAAATCAATTTGTACAAGCATCGCAAACATCAATCCAGCTTTCTTAGCATCTAGGACATTAACACTTTGAATTAGCCAAACCAATTTGTACAAGCATCTCGACCATCAATCCAGCTGTCTTAGTATCTAGAACATTGACACATTGGATTAGCCAAATTAATTTCTAAAGTAATTGAGTGAGTGAGTTTAGTTTTACGCCGCACTCAGCCATATTCCAGCTATATGGCGGCGGTCTGTAAATAATTGAGTCTGGACCCAGACAATCCGTGATCAACAGCATGAGCATCGATCTGCGCAATTGGGAACCGATGACGTGTGTCAACCAAGTCAGCCAGCCTGACCACACCCGATCCCATTAGTCGCCTCTTACGACAAGCAAAATCGCCTTTTATGGCAAGCAGCGTGGGTTGCTGAAGACCTATTCTATCCCGGCATCTTCACGGGTCTCAATTTCTACAGGGGAAATGAAACATCTCTATAGATGTAAAACATCTTGAACATCAATCCAGGGACAACAATATTTTCTAGTTTTAGCTTTCAAACCAAGCTGCAAAAACATCTTGAACATCAATCCAGCTGTCTAGCATCTAGGACAATAACATTTTGGTTTAGCCAAACCAATTTGTGCAAGCATCTCTATAGATGCAAAACATCTTGAACATCAATCCAGCTGTCTTAGCATCTAGGACAATAACATTTTTGGTTTAGCCAAACCAATTTGTGCAAGCATCTCTATAGATGCAAAACATCTTGAACATCAATCCAGCTGTCTTAGCATCTAGGACATTAACATTTTGGTTTTAGCCAAACCAATTTGTGCAAGCATCTCTATAGATGCAAAACATCTTGAACATCAATCCAGCTGTCTTAGCATCTAGGACATTAACACTTTTGGTTTAGCCAAACCAATTTGTGCAAGCATCTCTATAGATGCAAAACATCTTGAACATCAATCCAGCTGTCTTGGTATCTAGGACAATAACACTTTGGATTAGCCAGATCAATTTGTACAGGTGAAAGCCTGACTGACTGACTGACTGACTGAGTTTATTTTTACGCCGCTTTAGCAATATTCCAGCAATATCACGGCAGGGGACACCAGAAATGGGCTTAATACATTGTGCCCATGTGGGGAATCGAACCCTGGGTCTTCGGCGTGACGAGCCATCGTTTTAACCACTCAGGGCTACCCACCGCCCCACAGGTGAAAGGAAACATCTCTATAGATGCAAAACATCTTGAACATCAATCCAGCTGTCTTAGCATCCAGGACATTAACACTTTTGGATTAGCCAAACCAATTTGTTCAAGCATCTCTATAGATGCAAAACATCTTGAACATCAATCCAGCTGTCTTAGCATCTAGGACATTAACATTTTTGGTTTAGAATGAAACCAATTTGTGCAAGCATCTCTATAGATGCAAAACATCTTGAACATCAATCCAGCTGTCTTAGCATCTAGGATATTAACACTTTTGGATTAGCTTCAAATCAATTTGTACAAGCATCGCAAAACATCAATCCAGCTTTCTTAGCATCTAGGACATTAACACTTTTGAATTAGCCAAACCAATTTGTACAAGCATCTCGACCATCAATCCAGCTGTCTTAGTATCTAGAACATTGACACATTGGATTAGCCAAATTAATTTCTAAAGTAATTGAGTGAGTGAGTTTAGTTTTACGCGCCGCACTCAGCCATATTCCAGCTATATGGCGGCGGTCTGTAAATAATTGAGTCTGGACCAGACAATCCGTGATCAACAGCATGAGCATCGATCTGCGCAATTGGGAACCGATGACATGTGTCAACCAAGTCAGCCAGCCTGACCACCCGATCCCATTAGTCGCCTCTTACGACAAGCAAAATCGCCTTTATGGCAAGCAATATGGGTTGCTGAAGACCTATTCTATCCGGCATCTTCACGGGTCTCAATTTCTACAGGGGAAATAAGAAATATCTCTATAAGATGTAAAACATCTTGAACATCAATCCAGCTGTCTTAGCATCTAGGACAATAACATTTTTGGTTTAGCCAAACCAATTTGTGCAAGCATCTCTATAGATGCAAAACATCTTGAACATCAATCCAGCTGTCTTAGCATCTAGGACAATAACATTTTTGGTTTAGCCAAACCAATTTGTGCAAGCATCTCTATAGATGCAAAACATCTTGAACATCAATCCAGCTGTCTTAGCATCTAGGACATTAACATTTTTGGTTTAGCCAAACCAATTTGTGCAAGCATCTCTATAGATGCAAAACATCTTGAACATCAATCCAGCTGTCTTAGCATCTAGGACATTAACACTTTTGGTTTAGCCAAACCAATTTGTGCAGGTGAAAGCATCTCTATAGATGCAAAACATCTTGAACATCAATCCAGCTGTCTTAGTATCTAGGACAATAACACTTTGGATTAGCCAGATCAATTTGTACAGGTGAAAGCCTGACTGACTGACTGACTGACTGAGTTTATTTTTACGCCGCTTTTAGCAATATTCCAGCAATATCACGGCAGGGGACACCAGAAATGGGCTTAACACATTGTGCCCATGTGGGGAATCGAACCCGGGTCTTCGGCGTGACGAGCCATCGTTTTAACCACTAGGCTACCCCACCGCCCCACAGGTGAAAGGAAACATCTCTATAGATGCAAAACATCTTGAACATCAATCCAGCTGTCTTAGCATCCAGGACATTAACACTTTTGGATTAGCCAAACCAATTTGTTCAAGCATCTCTATAGATGGAAAACATCTTGAACATCAATCCATGCTCTCTTAGTATCTAGGACAATAACACTTTGGATTAGCCAGAGCAATCTGTACAAGTGAAAGGAAACATCTCTATAGATGCAAAACATCTTAAACATCTTGAACATCTAGGACACCTTTGGATTGTTTATATTTTTTAACCTTTTTGATCTTGTTTCTCACAAAGTGTTTAACTTGTTGCCAGGATCTGCTTTTAAGGGTTGGTTCTTTCCTTAATACATTTTCACATGCAAGTTTTCCTGGAATTCTCTGTTTGGTGAAGAACTCAGTCATATGACAGTTAACCGCCCTCTTCTCTTTCTCGGTCCAAGTTCGAGGAGATGTCATCCGCCTCTTTTTTTTTTTGAGATTTGGCCAATTCTGAAAAAGAATAATAGTAATACTACTAATAAATATAATAATGCTAGATAACCAAGGCACAAGATCTGTCTGGAACACAAACAAAATTATTTATGAATTTGAACTTATCTCCAAATTCAAAGTTTCCATTTGTATAATATGCGAAGAGGATATAGATAACCACCTTTTTTTAAACAAACTGCTCAATGGAGGTGAAAAGGCCAGCGTCTACGCTTAAAGATGTTCTGGGTATTTCTAGATACTAGATCATCCTCACGAGATTTCACCTTGCATGCCTCAATCACATCACGAAGGTAAACAGATTTAATTCCGAGATGCTGTGCCTTTTGAATTTGGTTCTTCACGAGAAGGCGGCTAACGGGGTCGGGTGGTCAGACTTGCTGACTTGGTTGACACATGTCATCGTATCCCAATTGCGTAGATGATCATGCTGTTGACCACTGGATCGTCTGGTCCAGACTTGACTTATTTACAGACCGCCGCCATATATGGAATATATGAGTGCTAGGTCCCTGTCATGGTTTACTGTTGAGCAATTACATAAAAGAGATACTCAAAACACACAGAGTTTCACACAATAATCTTATATCAGGAATAAGAAGAATAACCCTTGTTTTAATTACAATTAAATCCTTAAGCGAATTTACAATTGGGCTGCTATGTGTGGACCCAAGTTAGACAATGAAACAATACTTTTTACAAAAATAACATTCAGGAGGAACCTTTCCCCAAGATTTTTGCTTGATCTGTCTCTTCAAGACCAGAAACTGTGCACAAGGCCTTCCACTATAGCTTCATGTCACCCAATGTGCTTGTTAATTAAGAGTTGACAGATGAAAATGTGAGGCAAGGTTCAAGACCACTGGTGAGGATGTTGGTCCAGCCAGCCATGGTAGTTAGATATGTTTACTTTGTAACCCGACTCCCAAAGTGAGTTAGTTTTCTTGCAGATGTTAACAGACCCTGAACCTGAGGAAATCTAGACTTGCTTTATTTAGGGCTTTAGCACTGCAGAGAGGGCTTGGCAGTAGGGAAAATAATGTGGTTCAGGGACTGTGAGACAGACTAACCTTATACCAGAAATTTCTCTTCAATGCCCTGATTTTGCCCCTGTGTTTTACCTTCATTCTTCTTCTGTTGTTTCCTCTTTCTATCTGGAGCTTCTTCTGGGTGAATCTTCAACATCGCAGCCTCCACTTCAACATCATCTTCATCATCATCATCTTCATCATCATCATCATCATCCTCCTCCTCTTCGTCTTCTAAAAGGTGTCTACCAAGGGAAGGAAACAATTAAGCAAGCACCAATTTAGACTATAAAAGGATTCCAAAGTTTCTGTTGAAAGATTGATTGCAAAATTAAACAAACTGTGTGATGTGATACACAGTGGATCTATGATCTCAGGCGAAAGATTCAGCAATTAAAATGTTTTCATCGAGGATGTCACAAATATACTACCCATCATAAGTTTAGACTCACCTAAAACACTTCCTATATGTTATACATGTGGTTACATCGAAGATGAATTTCTAACTAACTTGCCGGAACCAACTGTAAACCTTATGTAGATGAATTGCATGAGGATCATGCATCAAATTGATGAAAAGCATGTTCAAATATGATGCATGTGAATAGCTGCGTTTTTGGTGTAAAAGTTTTATTAAGAATTCGCCAATTTTCACGGAGTTTCATCATTTATTGAACTCATGACAATAAACTTTTCAATGTTACGAATTTGTTTACAATACATCAGTTCATGTGTAAAGCAGTACCCTTAAACTGTGTAGAATATTTTGCAAAATCTGGTTTAATTCAGCTGACTGAATTAGGTGGCTACATTTACACTTGTGAGTCTAAACTTTTGATGGGGAGTATATAAGCAGATCCCTCATCTCCAGTATATTTCCCTGTTTCTGAATAATCAATACAGCTAATTCAAGCATCATACAAACAAATTATACATAAACAATATACAGTCAGCATGCAGTAGTTCAAATTCATCATTTTTTCATTTCCAGTTCACTCAACAGCATTCATCAAATATTGTTAAGCTGGGCCTCAGGCATAGCCTGGGTCAATGGTTCTCTAAAAGCAACAGGGTGGGTTTTGTAATAACTCACACACTATGACCAAGGGTTACTGTAATGGTAGAGGTATGAACAGTTTTTCGAGATTACACAATGACTTTCCATTAATTAGCAGCATTGGCTGAAGTTATCATGGTGAATCATCCATGTGTCACAACAAATCATCAAGCAAGAGACAATCGTTTTTAATCATTTTTGCAATCATCATGCATAGATGTAAGGTTAGTGTTTATGTAACCACATGCGGTGTGTGCGTAAAGGATTCGAGTTAAAACAATATTAGGCTTTGATAATCACATCAAATTCAGGTCTTGTAAAGACATAACGCACCAAGCATGGTTAGGTGATCATTTATAAGTCACAAACAAATCATCTGTAAGAGACAATCAACGTCTTTAATCATTTTCACAAAAGCAATTAGGTGAAAGACAATGTTTATCACCTGCCTGGGACATGTGACATTACCTGAAATTATAACACAAAAGCCCAAAGCATCCTATCCTCAAAGGAGTGAAATAGAAACACTTGAGACACAGCAGATCAACAGCCTTTCTTTACAAATGAAATTATGTTTTTGAATGGTGCCTCCAGGTGAAGAGATAAACCTGCTAAAGCTGACCCAAAAAAGCAATATCTATCTTTCATTGTATTTTGTGTACATGTTCCCACAGATTTCATTCAGAAGCCATGGCCTGGGTAACGGGTACCAGTTTAAGATCTAATCTCCACTCATATCTGGTCCCTTCAACATATTTTGGAAAATATAATCAGAGGGTAACTTGTTACCTATTCCAGAGATGTGCTGATGTCATAAATGGCCTCAAAACCCTGACAATAATTACCTGAATATAACTACTAACCTGAAGGGTCAGCCATCATCGACTCAATGTCTTTCCCTGCGTGGAGAGAGACAACTTTCCGGTGTTTAAGGCATGGAGCACTTTAGTAACTTTAGCAAGCTCAGTGTCTTCTCATGAAGTTGGTAGATGTTGCGATGCACCCTGATATCATGACCATGAACTTTGCCAGGAGATCTTGGTTGCTCGAGGGGTCAGACCAAGTACTTGCGATAGTGTTGCAAGTTGCATGCGCAGTTTGGTTGATGTTATTCTAGAGGGCTGTTTGGCGCCACTCTTCTTGGCCATATCCCTCAGGGCATCACACCCTCTGATAGGAAAAGATGCTCCTTGGTTTAGCGAAAAGGTGGTCATTTTCGATGTTTAGTTTTGGCGCATGTCAACCAGCAACTGTAAGAAACAAAATCATGTTCAGTAATGCCATAAACACACTAAAAGATGTATATATTGAACTCCGCGCTTTAAATTCGTTTCTCCATATCAATACTTTGTTTTCTGCAAAACTTTTTCTGATAATGCATGCACATAACCTTCATCATACCTGTGCTTGTGGACATATTGAGTGTGGTAACAGAAATTACAAATAATACATGTTCAGGTCTTATGGGGTATAAATAGCAGCATTGCTGTACATTTGATACAAGTGTTCATACACAAAGAATATATGTTAACAAATACTGTGCTTAATCTTGATTCAGAACCAATTTCATTGTGAGATCCCCAACTTCAGAGCTATACACTTATTATGAAAATTTCATAATGAAAAAATCATAGCTCTCCTCCCAACGGGCATCCGCACTGTATCAGCTAAGTAAGCACTGAATGATACAACAATCTTTCACAACTTCAAAGAATACTTTCACATTTGAGACACTTGGCAGGCATTTCATGATTAAGATATTGTAAAGATTTTATACTGTTGAGAAAATCATGCCTCAAAAGCTGATGCCTGCTATAACTATGTTTACAAATGTCTAGAATGCTGACCTTGACCTTTCTCTCTGTTGAAATTGTCTTTCACCTTTTAGTTACTACAAAAATGGTTCCTTTGATCATTTTGGAAGAATTATTAAAATCTAAATATTTTAGATATTTAAATACCTTACCTTACCATAGGTCTTATGCATATTACCTCAAGCTTTGACCTTGACCTTTGCTTTATTACCGCTGGCAACAGAACTGGTGGTGGAAAGGCGTACACGTCCAGACCCTCCCCGACAAAGAGACATGGCGTCGACCGCCCATGCCGCTGGATCTGGAATCGGAGACACATTACAGCGGCAGCTGTGTGTTGAAGCTGAGTGCATAAACAGGTCGATCAGAGGGTGGCCCTGACTGTGACAAAGAAGTTTGAACGCTTCTGGATGCAGCATCCACTCTGTTGGAAACAGTTTGCCCGGCCTTGAAGGCAGTCTGCCAAAACGTTCTTGCACCCCTGGGATGCGTCGTACTCTGGCGCTGATGCCATTGTCGTCCAGGAGACTGGCCAGCTGGAACCGCACGCTCCAACAACTGTTTGGACCTGGTCGTTCCTGATTGGCAGAATCAACCGCCACCACCGTGGAATTGTCCGACGGCTATCAGGAGCCTGGCGTTCCGCAACAGAGGCACGCAGTGTCGAACCGCTAAAAGCAGACTGCTTGCAGCTCCAAGTTGTTGATGTGCCATCCCTGAAGCTTCGGTGCCCGACGACAGCCCCGAGGTGAGATGCAGGTCGTTGAGGTGAGCACCCCAGCCCAACCTTGAAGAGACGCATCTACGAACAAGTTCGTGATCGTGAACAAACTCTGTCAAGGAGACTCCCGCGCGCAGACGTTCGACTCGACAGTCCACCAACGAGAAGTGGCGTGGAGATGCAGGGGCAAAGGAACCTCAACTGAAGGTCGTCCGCCTGGATGTAAGGCAACAGGAAGCTGTAACGGCCGAAGCATCAAGCGACCTCTGATGCGTGCAAGTCCTGGGCTGAAAGGTGAAGGAGACCTAAGAGGGACTGCCACTCCCTGAGCACGAGCGGCTGGGATAGACCTCGGTTGGCGAAACTGACAATCTTTTCTCCAGCGATCTAGCGGAATCTTGACAAGGTCGCAATGTGTCAGGAAGAGGCCTCCCTATACGCGTCAGTTCCTGGGACGGCTCCAGGTGGGATTTGTCATATGTTGATGAAATCCATCCCAGTTGCTGCAAGAGATGAATGGCAAAAGTGCATCTGGTTTCGCGAAGCAACTGAGGTCCGAAAAGGTGGTTCGTGAGACAGTCGTCTATATAAGGGTCGAAGTCGATGCCCCTGAGATGGAGGAACCACGGTGATCGGCCGGGCTAATCCCGGTAAAAGCCGCGGGGCGTGGAAATTCCAAATGGAAGCACCTTCCACTGGTAGTGGGACCCGTTGAAAAAGAACCTCAGGTACTTTCACCTGTGGCCGATTGGTAAATGGGCGCATGCAGGTATAGGCATCCTGAAGGTCGAGGCTGGCCAACCAGACCCCCAGGCGCAAGCTTGGCTCGTCGGTAGCTGTTCCAGGGACACCATGCGGAAGAAGGCCCGGTTCCGAAAGATAAAGGTGGTTGAAAACTGCCATGTTGTGAATCATGCGTAGTTCCCTGAGTCCCTTCTTGGGAACCAGGAAGATTGGTGATAGAAACCCCGGGACTGTCGGGGTCTAGTACCCTGTCTCTATAGCTTGTTTGCGTAACCAAAGTGTGGATGCTAGTCTGCTAGCCAGTAACTGTTGGTCTGGAGCATACACGTGACTGGGGCGTTGAAGTCAGGGGCGGCGACACGGCGATTGGCAGCTGTAACGGCTTCCTGAGAATGTTGGTGATAAACGGGTCTTCCAGGATTGTCCCAGGTGGGCCAGAAGATCCCCAGTCTCCCGCCTTACCGGAGTAGGGCGAACCAGCACGACTGGGGGCAGGAGGTCCCAATCGTGTTGGGTCGCAACTTTCAGCGACCGAAGTAAGGAGCGCCTCCCCTACCCTGCCGGGCATCGAAGAAGGGGTCCCGGGATTTACGATCCTGCTGACGGCGCTGAAAAACAGGTTCGGATCTGCCACGGCCACGTCCTCTGCCAGAGGCGCGGCGAACGAGTCTCTCTTCGGGGCGTAACGGCGCTTCCCTCTACCCCTTGCAGATGATCTGCCACGAAAGGCCAACTCAAAGCTTGAGACGTGAACAAAGACACCTCCGTATTGGTAAGCTCTGCCTGTTCCATATACACCTCGGAATGCCGTCATTAAAGAGGAAGCCCGAGGCATAAAAGGCTCTTAACAGTTTCCTTTTAAGCTCTTCCTGCCAGAACAGGGCTCCAGAAACCCATCCGCCCGAACAACTTCGTTGTCATGGCCAGAGCGCCCGGAGGTGCGCCAGCCAAATCCATGCAACCTTGCCTTACCATTGAAAACAGGGTGGTAAAAGATGTTCTAACCTTGGCGTGTTGTCTTCCGTCAGATCCCAAGCAGCAGCCGAAGTTGCGAGGCCAGCGACTGTTCACCGGCTTCAACATCAGCTTGAGTTCTGCATCAATGGCCAACATCTTGGGAGTCCTGCGCCGATTTGGGATGCCTGCAATGGGGAAGCGATAAGCACTTGAGGGACTCGTCATGGGCGGCGCCTCCGCCGTCAGGCTGTGATAATCACAGCATTCTAATTCATCTGATCAGAAAGAAGTGACTTTGTCATCACCACCTTCAGACTTGTGACAGTACCTGAAAATAATATACAAAAATCCCACAAAGCATCATATTCTTAAACTCATTTTTTCACTACAAAATCAGAGAAATATCAATACATGGAAGCAAATAAATATTCTCACCATATCATCTCTTGACATCAAGGAAATTAATTCAGGTACATTTACAGAATAAAAATTTGCAGCTTTCCTCTCAAAATCAACAAATGTTGATGGAGTTTAGTGTGAAAATCAAAATCATCTTGATCAATACTGTACATTAAGATACAAGATGATACTAACATACTTCGAAGTTGTAATCTTTTCCAACATTATCTCTTTGGAACATGTACAGGAACATCACCTAATCAATATCTGAACGCATTTAACCATGAAATTCAGGCATCAACAACTTCATGTGTTCCACCACTTAGACAAAGCAAACTTACAGTATGTTTGAAACATATAATACCAAATCAGCAAATGACAACATCAAGACAGTACAATAATAATTTCATGACATACTCGGGGGATCAAGTAGTTAATTGTGTACTGGTAGGGTTGTCATGCAAATGTTAACAGACTATTTCTGATATGACTGGACAATAAATCCAGCACGTCATGTTATGAATCGGAGTAAGGGCAATTTAACATTTTCCACATTGTTTTCATGCTCACATGAATTTCAGAATTCATAGCATAATGCTTTGATGTACCCCTTCTCTAAAATATAGGCATACCTAATTGGTCTTCAATGTCCATTTCAGGGGTGATCACATTGTTTATACTGCTCTCAGCAGGAATACAGCCACGGTGTCTGCATAAACATTAAATAAAGATATAAATACACAACAAAATCACAAGGAATACATATTCAACGCCAACACATGACTAAATATTACTTAATCGCCTCTGACAGTAACAGCTAATATGACAGCCACATTGTCCTGAAAGGTCATCACAAGTACATGATTAATCTTGTTACATACAATCTCACAAATAACTCAGAAGGAAAGCCTTGTGCAATATGGATTCCCATCCCTCTGAATTATTATTACAAAATTACACCAATTGTTTCAGGGAAGTCCTTTCTGTTTCATGCTAAATTACTTTATTTGAAATATTTCAAGAGCCTACTTGAAAGTGGCCACTACTCTGAAGATCTGTGCCTTACTGTTCATGTAAACACATGCAGTGTGTTAGGATTCCAGTTAAGAGGATATCACGCTTTGATAATCACATAAACTTCATTATGTTACAACTGATTCGTCAAAACACTGCAAATTAGCCTGGTTAGGAGACCATTGATATGTCACAACAAATCATCAGCAAAAGGCAATCACGTCTCTAATCATTTTTTCAATCATCAAGCACACACAAGTAAGGTTAGTGTTTAAGCATCCATATGCAGTGTGTTAGATTCCAGTTAAGAGGATATCACGCTTTGATAATCACATAAACTTCATTATGTTACAACTGATTCGTCAAAACACTGCAAATTAGCCTGGTTAGGTGATCATTGATATGTCACAACAAATCATCAGCAAGAGACAATCCGTCTTTAATCATTTTTGTAATCATCAAGCACACCCAAGTAAGGTTAGTGTTTATGCATCCATATGCAGTGTGTTAGGATTCCAGTTAAGAGGATATCACGCTTTGATAATCACATAAACTTCATTATGTTACAACTGATTAAGTCAAAACACTGCAAATTAGCCTGGTTAGGTGATCATTGATATGTCACAACAAATCATCAGCAAGAGACAATCACGTCTTTAATCATTTTTCAATCATCATGCACACACAAGTAAGGTTAGTGTTTATGCATCCATATGCAGTGTGTTAGGATTCCAGTTAAGAGGATATCACGCTTTGATAATCACATAAACTTCATTATGTTACAACTGATTCGTCAAAACACTGCAAATTAGCCTGGTTAGGAGACCATTGATATGTCACAACAAATCATCAGCAAAAGGCAATCACGTCTCTAATCATTTTTTCAATCATCAAGCACACACAAGTAAGGTTAGTGTTTAAGCATCCATATGCAGTGTGTTAGGATTCCAGTTAAGAAGATATCACGCTTTGATAATCACATAAACTTCATTATGTTACAACTGATTCGTCAAAACACTGCAAATTAGCCTGGTTAGGTGACCATTGATATGTCACAACAAATCATCAGCAAGAGACAATCATTTATGTTAGAACTGATTCGTCAAAGCACTGCAAATTAGCCTGGTTAGGTGATCATTGATATGTCACAACAAATCATCAGCAAGAGACAATCACGTCTTTAATCATTTTTCAATCATCATGCACACACAAGTAAGGTTAGTGTTTATGCATCCATATGCAGTGTGTTAGGATTCCAGTTAAGAGGATATCACGCTTTGATAATCACATAAACTTCATTATGTTATAACTGATTCGTCAAAACACTGCAAATTAGCCTGGTTAGGTGATCATTGATATGTCACAACAAATCATCAGCAAGAGACAATCACGTCTTTAATCATTTTTTTAATCATCAAGCACACTTAACTAGATGCACTGTGTGTAAGGATTCTGGTTTAAAGGATATCAGGCTGTGATAATCACAGCATTCTAATTCATCTGATCAGATAAAAGTGACTTTGTCATCACCACCTTCAGACTTGTGACAGTACCTGAAAATAATATACAAAAATCCCACAAAGCATCATATTCTTAAACTCATTTTTCACACCAAAATCAGAGAAATATCAATACATGGAAGCAAATAAATATTCTCACCATATCATCTCTTGACATCAAGGAAAAATTCAGGTACATTTACAGGATAAAAATTTGCAGCTTTCCTCTCAAAATCAACAAATGTTGATGGAGTTTAGTGTGAAAATCAAAATCATCTTGAACAATACTGTACATTAAGATACAAGATGATACTAACATACTTCTCGAGTTGTAATCTTTTCCAACATTATCTCTTTGGAACATGTACAGGAACATAACCTAATCAACATCTGAACGCCTTAACCATGAAATTCAGGCATCAACAACTTCATGTGTTCCACCACTTAGACAAAGCAAACTTTCAGTATGTTTGATACATATAATACTAAATCAGCAAATGACAACATCAAGACAGTACAATTATAATTTCATGACATACTCGGGGGGGATCAAGTCGTTAATTGTGTACTGGTGGGCTTGACATGCAAATGTCATAAGACTATTTCTGATCTGACTGGACAATAAATCCAGCATGTCATGTTATGAATCGGAGTAAGGGCAATTTAACATTTTCCACATTGTTTTCATGCTCACATGAATTTCAGAATTCATAGCATAATGCTTTGATGTACCCCTTCTCTAAAATATAGGCATACCTAATTGGTCTTCAATGTCCATTTCAGGGGTGATCACATTGTTTATACTGCTCTCAGCAGGAGCCACAGCCACGGTGTCTGCATAAACATTAAATAAAGATATAAATACACAACAAAATCACAAGGAATACATATTCAACGCCAACACATGACTAAATATTACTTAATCGCCTCTGACAGTAACAGCTAATATGACAGCCACATTGTCCTGAAAGGTCATCACAAGTACATGATTAATCTTGTTACATACAATCTCACAAATAACTCAGAAGGAAAGCCTTGTGCAATATGGATTCCCATCCCTCTGAATTATTATTACAAAATTACACCAATTGTTTCAGGGAAGTCCTTTCTGTTTCATGCTAAATTACTTTATTTGAAATATTTCAAGAGCCTACTTGAAAGTGGCCACTACTCTGAAGATCTGTGCCTTACTGTTCATGTAAACACATGCAGTGTGTTAGGATTCCAGTTAAGAGGATATCACGCTTTGATAATCACATAAACTTCATTATGTTACAACTGATTCGTCAAAACACTGCAAATTAGCCTGGTTAGGTGATCATTGATATGTCACAACAAATCATCAGCAAGAGGCAATCACGTCTCTAATCATTTTTTCAATCATCAAGCACACACAAGTAAGGTTAGTGTTTAAGCATCCATATGCAGTGTGTTAGGATTCCAGTTAAGAAGATATCACGCTTTGATAATCACATAAACTTCATTATGTTACAACTGATTCGTCAAAACACTGCAAATTAGCCTGGTTAGGTGATCATTGATATGTCACAACAAATCATCAGCAAGAGACAATCACGTCTTTAATCATTTTTGTAATCATCAAGCACACACAAGTAAGGTTAGTGTTTATGCATCCATATGCAGTGTGTTAGGATTCCAGTTAAGAGGATATCACGCTTTGATAATCACATAAACTTCATTATGTTACAACTGATTCGTCAAAACACTGCAAATTAGCCTGGTTAGGTGATCATTGATATGTCACAACAAATCATCAGCAAGAGACAATCACGTCTTTAATCATTTTTTTTAATCATCAAGCACACTTAACTAGATGCACTGTGTGTAAGGATTCTGGTTTAAAGGATATCAGGCTGTGATAATCACAGCATTCTAATTCATCTGATCAGATAAAAGTGACTTTGTCATCACCACCTTCAGACTTGTGACAGTACCTGAAAATAATATACAAAAATCCCACAAAGCATCATATTCTTAAACTCATTTTCACACCAAAATCAGAGAAATATCAATACATGGAAGCAAATAAATATTCTCACCATATCATCTCTTGACATCAAGGAAATTAATTCAGGTACATTTACAGGATAAAAATTTGCAGCTTTCCTCTCAAAATCAACAAATGTTGATGGAATTTAGTGTGAAAATCAAAATCATCTTGATCAATACTGTACATTAAGATACAAGATGATACTAACATACTTTTAATCTTTTCCAACATTATCTCTTTGGAACATGTACAGGAACATAACCTAATCAATATCTGAACGCCTTAACCATGAAATTCAGGCATCAACAACTTCATGTGTTCCACCACTTAGACAAAGCAAACTTTCAGTATGTTTGATACATATAATACTAAATCAGCAAATGACAACATCAAGACAGTACAATTATAATTTCATGACATACTCGGGGGGATCAAGTCGTTAATTGTGTACTGGGTGGGCTTGACATGCAAATGTCATAAGACTATTTCTGATCTGACTGGACAATAAATCCAGCATGTCATGTTATGAATCGGAGTAAGGGCAATTTAACATTTTCCACATTGTTTTCATGCTCACATGAATTTCAGAATTCATAGCATAATGCTTTGATGTACCCCCTTCTCTAAAATATAGGCATACCTAATTGGTCTTCAATGTCCATTTCAGGGGTGATCACATTGTTTATACTGCTCTCAGCAGGAGCCACAGCCACGGTGTCTGCATAAACATTAAATAAAGATATAAATACACAACAAAATCACAAGGAATACATATTCAACGCCAACACATGACTAAATATTACTTAATCGCCTCTGACAGTAACAGCTAATATGACAGCCACATTGTCCTGAAAGGTCATCACAAGTACATGATTAATCTTGTTACATACAATCTCACAAATAACTCAGAAGGAAAGCCTTGTGCAATATGGATTCCCATCCCTCTGAATTATTATTACAAAATTACACCAATTGTTTCAGGGAAGTCCTTTCTGTTTCATGCTAAATTACTTTATTTGAAATATTTCAAGAGCCTACTTGAAAGTGGCCACTACTCTGAAGATCTGTGCCTTACTGTTCATGTAAACACATGCAGTGTGTTAGGATTCCAGTTAATCAGGATATCACTTCGCTTTGATAATCACTGCATAAACTTCATTGATATGTCACAACAAATTACAACTGATTCATCAAAACACTGCAAATTAGCCTGGTTAGGAGACCATTGATATGTCACAACAAATCATCAGTCACAACAAATCAAGAGACAATCACGTCTCTAATCATTTTTGTAATCATCAAGCACACACAAGTAAGGTTAGTGTTTATGCATCCATATGCAGTGTGTTAGGATTCCAGTTAAGAGGATATCACGCTTTGATAATCACATAAACTTCATTATGTTACAACTGATTCGTCAAAACACTGCAAATTAGCCTGGTTAGGTGACCATTGATATGTCACAACAAATCATCAGCAAGAGACAATCATTTATGTTACAACTGATTCGTCAAAACACTGCAAATTAGCCTGGTTAGGTGATCATTGATATGTCACAACAAATCATCAGCAAGAGACAATCACGTCTTTAATCATTTTTTTTAATCATCAAGCACACTTAACTAGATGCACTGTGTGTAAGGATTCTGGTTTAAAGGATATCAGGCTGTGATAATCACAGCATTCTAATTCATCTGATCAGATAAAAGTGACTTTGTCATCACCACCTTCAGACTTGTGACAGTACCTGAAAATAATATACAAAAATCCCACAAAACATCATATTCTTAAACTCATTTTTTCACACCAAAATCAGAGAAATATCAATACATGGAAGCAAATAAATATTCTCACCATATCATCTCTGGACATCAAGGAAATTAATTCAGGTACATTTACAGGATAAAAATTTGCAGCTTTCCTCTCAAAATCAACAAATGTTGATGGATTTTAGTGTGAAAATCAAAATCATCTTGATCAATACTGTACATTAAGATACAAGATGATACTAACATACTTTTAATCTTTTCCAACATTATCTCTTTGGAACATGTACAGGAACATAACCTAATCAACATCTGAACGCCTTAACCATGAAATTCAGGCATCAACAACTTCATGTGTTCCACCACTTAGACAAAGCAAACTTTCAGTATGTTTGATACATATAATACTAAATCAGCAAATGAGTGAGTGAGTGAGTTAAGTTTTAACGTCACATCGGCAATATTTCAGCCATATCGTGACGAAAATCAGCAAATGACAACATCAAGACAGTACAATTATAATTTCATGACATACTCGGGGGATCAAGTAGTTAATTGTGTACTGTGGGCTTGTCATGCAAATGTCATAAGACTATTTCTGATCTGACTGGACAATAAATCCAGCATGTCATGTTATGAATCGGAGTAAGGGCAATTTAACATTTTCCACATTGTTTTCATGCTCACATTAATTTCAGAATTCATAGCATAATGCTTTGATGTACCCCTTCTCTAAAATATAGGCATACCTAATTGGTCTTCAATGTCCATTTCAGGGGTGATCACATTGTTTATACTGCTCTCAGCAGAAGCCACAGCCACGGTGTCTGTATAAACATTAAATAAAGATAAACAAGACGACAAAGTCATCGATATCCCCGCAATGGCAAAATACTCTTCATGATTATGTCTACGAGTTATGATTATGTCAAATATTTAGGTGTGTATATAGAAAAGTGGAAGGACAGTATTGAAAGTATTTTCTGCTCCAGAAAAGAGCACTACAACTAATTTCAGTCAAAGTCGAAAGTTTTGCCATGGAAACGCCAAAATATTTAATTCAAATTCCAAAAGTACCAAAAGGCACCAGTACACCACCAGATCTATCTATGTGCCAAGTTTGGTGAAGAAATATTGAACGGTTTTAGAGTTCTGCTCCGGAAAAGAGCACTACCACCAATTTCAGTCAAAGTCGAACTTGTTGCCATGGAAACGCCAAAAATATTTAATTCAGAATTCCAAAACTACCAAAGGCACCAGTACACCACCAGATCTATCTACCGTATATGACCGTCTATAAGACGACCCCATGGATAAGACGACCCCCAAACTTGACCCTTAAAATCAGTGTCAAAATGGTATGTTTCGTGCATAAGTCGATCCCCCGCGATGGGGTCCTAATCGCGGCAAACACAGACCACAGACAACTGGCAGTTACCAATAATTATAACTTTGGTCCACATTATTCAAAGAATTCACTGTCATATATATTGTGTCTACTCACGGATCGAAACGAAGTGTAGTTGACAGAAAATGCATAATATATTTTGCTTCTCTAAATATCATATTTATTGTAGCAACAAACTGGCTTGCTTATTTTACCCCATTCAACAATCACGAACTGATTACCGCCTCGTTTTCCATTGACTGCGAGTTTTCAGTAACATCGGTAAAAATGTGTGAATTTAAATGGCTTCCGTATTTTACCCCATTCCATGTGCTTACCACGTTCATGAGGGTCCGTATAACCTTAGTGTTGATTATATATATTTTACTTAAAAACTGTGGGTTAAATAATAGTATTCTATATTATATCATCCCGTTATATTATTGTGCATGTTTGAACTTGTTCCCGGGAAACGTGTGCACAGCTGATTGCTATTTCCGGCTTTGTGTACGAGACAAATACGCACGGTAATCTTAATTAATTTATAGAGCAAAAACTGTAACTAAAATTACACAATGCTAGGATATATTTCTTTGGGTTAAATAATGGTATTCTGTATTATATTTTACTGATGACTGCGTCAGAATTCGTCCCGTTATATTATTGTGCATGTTTGAACTTGTTCGCCGGGAAACGTGTGCACAGCTGATTGCTATTTCCGGCTTTGTGTACGAGACAAATACACACGGTAATCTTAATCCCTGCAAATAATACAATGCCCAGCAAAAACAACTTATAACTTAAAAGGTAAATAATCTTGTCTAGTGATGTTTAATTGCAAATTTGACGTCTCTACTGACAAAGTCGTCTTCTGTTGTTTGTTCACGCGAAGTGATACGATGTTGTTTTCTTACCCCTGGAAAAAAGTTTGACGAAAGCGTAACCCATGGATAAGACAACCCCCTTCTACAGACTGCTTTTTTTGGTCCTCAAAATTCGGCTTATAGACGGTCATATACGGTATGTGCTAAGTTTGGTGAAGAAATATATTGAACGGTTTTGAGTTCTGCTCCGGAAAAGTCTGCACAACGTCATGAGGCCATTGGGATGGTCAGTAGGAGAATGTCTCAACGACAAGTGGCTGCACATTTCCACTGCCACCGGAACACCATTTCTACACTGGTTAGACGCGACCAGAACACAAATGACATCATCAATCGGCCACGTTCTGGACGTCCACGTGAAACAACGCCAAGACAGGACAGATGGATAAGGGTGACCCATCTTCGCCACAGGTTTCAGACTGCAGTGATGACTGCCCAAACCATCCCAGGACTTCGCCGTATCCACCCCAACACAGTTCGACAACGTTTACGTCATACGGCCTATCCTGACACAACGTCATCGACAAGCTCGCCGAATGTGGTGCCGAAATCATGTCCGCAGACCCTTGTTTGGTGGAGAAATGTTGTTTTACAGATTAGTCCAGGTTTAACGTTTCCTTTGGTGATGGACGTCAACGTGCCTAAAGACGCGTGGGAGAACGTTATGTACAGGCCTGTGTCTTGGAGAGAAATCGCTTTGGTGGTGGTTCCGTGATGATTTGGGGTGGAATAACAGCACGCCAAAGAACTCCTTTGGTGATTGTTCAGGGCAACTTAACTGGTGTGGGCTACAGGGATCATATTCTTCGACCTGTGGAAATTCCGTTTCTGCAACGTCATGGCCCTCGGTTAACATTCCAACATGTCAATGCCCGCCCTCATATGGCAAGGGTTGCTATGGATTTCTTGCAACACCCCAACGTTGACTTACTGCCTTGGCCTGCAAATTCACCGGATCTCTCCCGATAGAGCATGTTTGGGTCAAGATGGATCGACATCTACGCCATCTTCCTCATCTGCCATATAACGTCCTTGACCTTGCAACAGAACTTGAGAGAATCTGGCATGACATCCCACAAGTATTCCTTGCACGTTTGATGGGCTCTATGCGTCGTCGATGCACTGCTGTTCTCAATGCCGATGTTGGACATACCCGTTATTGAGCTTGTGACATGATCGATTGACCCGTGGACTTGTGACGTCATTGTGATTGACTTTTCAATTGAAATTGTCCCGACTTGTTATGGTCTCATGATCCCTCCATTAAAGTTCATATGCACCTTTGACATTGCTATCGTACTTATCAACTGGGATAATATTTTGTCAATGCAGAGTTTCTTTATGTGGCTAGAATATATAGAGTAAATATGTATGAAATATGTGTTCCAGTGGTTTCAGATTTCCCAGGTTTTTAATATATATTCCCCATAAAAGAAATGCAAGTCAAAGAGATATATGTATAACCACAACAGATTATGTTCCTTCTTCAACTTACCATGCTGATGATGAATATTAATTTTCATGTACAAATTTTTCTGCAAATCATACTTACACCTTTGTCTCAAATTGTACAAGCTCATAAAATTCCATATACCCACTTACGTGCTGCATGTAACACATACTTACTTTCATACGGCTCAGTTGGCAATAATTTGCCCATGGCAATCGAATCAAACAGCCATTGCTTGTCAGTATGCTTAGCTTCTGAACATAAAAGAAAGATATTTCATAAATAGTTTCATGACAGTTTAAACTAGAGACTGTACTTCTGCCTTAAAAGACCCAGAATAATTTCAGTTTCTATGTCTCTAGCTACATAAACAAGGTTGTTACCAGCTACTTTCCCAAGACAGTAATGTCTTATATGCATATTATACAATGCCTCTGAATAAAGTTACAGGCCTGGCAATTCTAATGTACTTGGTCCATAATAACAGCCCTTGACCTGTTTGATACCTTGGTATTACCCTCCCAGAAGTTGATCAATTTCAACAGAAAACTGTACGGTTCAGTTCCCCACCTACAGAATGGAATGGGCAAAATGGGCAAAATTGGATCCGACACTAAAAGCATATTCTGGTACCACAAATAAAACACAATTTTGAGCTTGTGAAATGGACAAGGAAAATGACCATCAACATCAGTGGCAAGTTTGTCAACATAATGTCCCTTGGTTGTATTTTATGAAAATTTGCATTTTATTGTTGCTCATTAAAAATGCCACTGAAACTGACAACAATCATAACGTCATTATACATAAATATTCAAATTGTGTAACAATTTTGTCATAACATCTTCAAAGTGATTGAGTCAGAATGTATGCTGTTTTCAGCAATATTCCAATAATATCATAGCAGGTGTCACCAGAAGGGGCTTCACACATGTATCCATATGGAGAATCGAATCATTGTCTTCAGTGATCGAAAGCTTTATCAGTAGGCTACCCCAACAACCCTTATGACAAAATAATTACCCCTAACAGATCACTTTTGTTGTTACAGAGCATTTACTCAACTCACAATGATCACCAGGTTTTCACCATGTCACAATCCTTTCATGATTGTGCAATAATCAATACTTTGTAAGGATACCTGGTTGAACATGAACAAGGCATTAATTTTTCTTTAGGAAAATAGCTTTTCAAATCGGATTCATTCATCAATTGATCCTAAAATTATTCACACTTACCGCCTTTATCCGACTCGCCTATTCTAACATGCAATGTCCTCCCATCATCAATGCTGATTGTTCCTCCTGCTTTGGTAATTAAAGATACCATTTCATCTGTGAATAAAACGTAATAAACATAACAAACTTAAGTATAATTTAAATGGTATCTTTCTTCATACTGTGAGGCTTTAACATATGTGTAACCCGTTGTTATAACACCAGTTTTTCAACATCAGCAGTACGTACTCCTTATTTTTTCAATATAAAGAGTACTGGAAAATCTTGAGAATACATTTAGAGTACTGAATGGAATTTAATGGTGTATCAGTAATCTTGTGTTTCCGTACCACAACATTCCTAGTCTGGTGTAAACAGGTCAAGAAACAATAAAACAATACTTTTCAGATAAATACGTCTGTAAATGATTTTAAGACCGTGCGCCATTGCTGTAGTGCGTATCTGCTTCGTTTTCTAAATTATTTCCTATCGTATTGTGCATATTTTCTATAGGCTGTTACTCTGTATCCTAAAATTGACACAATTGCAGATAGCATATGTCGAAATAACCCACACATCGGCCTAAGTGGGCGTTCAGTGGGATGCGTAATATGATATCCAGAAGAGCATGTTTACTCGTAAAATCGGGCCAAACTTAGAAAAAATATGAATAGCTTTTTGGATTGAGAAAAACCTGCATTGCTCATTTCTGCAGTTAAGTCCTTTTCTACGTTTCCTATCTCTCTACCACTGAGACTGTAGTTAGGCCGAACTTAGTTTTACAGATATTTAACACTTTCACACATCAACTACATAAATTGTAGAGATAAATGAGAAAATAAAGTTTTTTTTCTATTTCCGACAGTACTTTAATACTCACCTGTGCTTATATCTTTGAACTCACTCACAAGTTCACATGTGAAAAATAACTTGTGTCTCACTCTGCCCCACTTTCCCAGACCAGAGTGCCCTCTGATCTTGTAGTGATTCTTGAATAAAACAAAAAAATTGTAAATTGAAACACATCCAGGCTTGAGTGCAGTGCAGGGATGGGTGGGATTTTTTGTGTGAAATAACTACCAATGAATTTTACAATTTTCAGTTTACATTTTAAAAACTTTATAATTGAAATGAATGAAATTAACTGAAACGGGTTTGCAACCACCCTTGGCACAGGCTTTTTCTGTATTATCTCAAAAGGATCTAAACAAATGCAAGTTGAGTGCCTGTTGGGAGTATTCCTGTTGACCACAACAGAACGTACAAGATGATCCCCAAAATCAGACTGACAACTGACTCAACAATATATGCCACACTGACACCTGGGGGTCTTGTAATTTCCTTTCAAGTGATGGGTCTGTGTATATACTTGCTCATTTAAATGCAATTGCTACTGAGGACTTGACACACACTCAAGCTCATTTGTCATACAATTCCGTCCAAGTGTGGACTTGATGTATCCACTTCCAACTAAAGAAGCAACATAGCTATTCCAGAGTTCAAAGTATTATTTTGTTTAATGCTGTACTCGGCAATATTTCAGCTATATGGCGGCGGTCTATAAATATTCTAGTCTGGATCAGTCAATGCATTGTTCAAAAGCATGAGCATCGACCTACGCAACTGGGAAACAATAACATGTGTCAACCAAGTCAGCAAGCCTAAACAACCAATCCCTTAGTCAACTCTTACAACAAGCATGGATTGCTGAAGGCCAAGATATCAAGAATATTCTTGTTCTCGTGTCATATACTGTATTGAGCAGACGGGCTCTGATGCTGGTATTTGGCTGTATTATGTGACTATTAGTGGTGTTCCGATTAATTGAAATAATCGAAGATTGGTCGCAGTGACCAAACGACCAAGCAATCGATCACATTTTCTCATAATCGAACATAAACGATTTTGGAACTACTGTTTTAGTCTTTGAAATACTTGACAATGGAACATATCGTAGAAGTTGTCAGGGCCTGAAAACGTGTTTAATTCTTAGAAAACTCACTTCACTAACTGAAAAGCCATGACTGAATATATTTTTTGAAGACTCCAGGAAGTTTATGTTCATGATATATTAGTCATCACTATAAAGTAGCAAGTTGCATCATGTTATACATATCTGCAATAACAACCTGGATAGGAAAATCTGAAAAATGACGCTAACCAATTTTTTCGATGATTGTTCGTTGGTAATGAAGCAATCATCAATTGTGATATTTCAACCAATTCCCAACACTAATTCTGTGGCCTTTCTACATCAGGTACAAAAAGAGAGAGAGGATCTGAAGTTCACACTGGGAATGCAATATTCTATTTGCGCACACCACTGTATAAAATTAAACCCAAATAAAATTAAAAGTAACCCATTTAAAATCAATATAAAAATAATGATAATAACTGAAATCCATAGCAGAATGTTTGTGCTGAATTTCATTCAGATATCACTTCACAAAACTATCAACAAGGAAATGTTTAGTTTTAAAGGTCTTGTTCATGCTAAGATATATAATACATTTTCTGTATTCATAGAGGGGTGTATTTTACTACCTCATCCTGTTGACGATCTTTCTTTACTGATTCTGTTATCCAAGACAGATCGACAAGCCAGACGTTGTTCAGAAGCCCATGTAGCATTTTCAGGGTCAGTCCCTGAACAAAACGCCTGGCATCTACAATAAAACATATAGGATTTGCTATTAATATTGAACGTACTACTTCACTTACGTGTAGAACAGGAGTAATTTACATTGATGTGAGATAGTCAACAGAGAATGCAGCAGAAAATATAATGACTAAATCTTCTTTAACCCCCTGGCTGCCGAGATTTTATTCAGGCGCACATTTTCATATGCTTTGAAAAGTGAACGTTGTACGAGAATTGCGCTTGCGTGGTCCTGGATCTACGTACGGCTATAAAATTACACAGGAATGTAGAATACTTAATTTCCTATCCGTTGGTATAAATATAAGTGCAACTCCCTCTGCAGTTTGAGAAATAGACCTTGCTAAATGTTGTCCAAATTTTTGTTATGCGTTTAAAACAGTAAATTTCTCCACTTTTTATCGCACACCGGTAAAAGCACTGTGCTACGATTTTTTATTTTGGCATCTTTTCGGAAAGTGTGAGCGAAGAAAATACAGCCTGATATCTGAATGACATAAGTGTATATGAATTGGATTTATGTGCTTGTGCATAACGTTATACGCTCAACATTAAAAATGACTCGCAATAAATGTCAAAAATGGATTTTCTTCTATGACGTCAAACGACGACAGAGAGGTCATACACGTATAATGATAAGGGGGCATAACTCCGTAATGCGTAAAACTAGGTCAATGTAACTCAGATCACACGGAGGGTATTTGTTGTGGATACAGACGCTATATTTTCGTTATTTTTGTTCACGGTGAACCAAACTATTCCAATTCAAAGTTCCCCAATGTGAGCGGATACGCTCTGGTAGTTTCACAATTTATAAGAAAAGATGACAACATACTACATGTGAAATCACGTAATAGCGATTTGGATGGCCCTATCCGATATATAAGTTAGTTCTTAGATTCCCATATTCTCCAGTTTGTGTAGATGTATTTTGACTAATTTTACATCGCTATAACCAGAATGCTAGCCATGTCTTCAAATAAAATGAAATTGCTGAAAATAATACAACATTTTAGTTGATGTCGTTGCTTGTTTTATGCATTTTGCGACGTCGGAAAAAGACGACATTGGTATGCTGATTAGTATATATCTCACCTAATTTCCATTAATTGTGTGAAAGGTCTCAGCTTCTTTGTCAGAATTAACACTCTTCAGACAAAACATAAAGACTGTTTTTTCCATGTAAATAGTGTTCTGAATATATCAACAATTAGACAGTTTGACTGTGTATCTTATCATGAGCAACATGCGCACCTGTTTGGCATCAATTTAACGTAAATGAAAAATAACATTTCACAGCACCCGAATATTTTGTTTAGGATAAGAATTTTATTTATTTATGATTATGTAGATATTTCTCTTCATAAGTATGCAATGGAAAATGCAAAAAGATAGCTTTTTTATATATGGAACTGGTATACATACTATATATTAGAATATGGATGTAAGATTTGTCCAAATTTAGACATGGCATGGTTATATATTTTTAAACAATTTTCGTACAAATATAGTTACAGTTTGATATCCTGTCATCATAATATCTTTAAATCAAATATGAATTGATTATATTATCGAAAACAATGATCGTGAATCATAAAGCGTTTCCGACAAACGCGCACCTGGCCAATCAATATACATAATTGTTTTCTCTATAAAACCACACAAAATGTGCAATGAACAAGACAATTCCTTTAAATGTGTGTGCATATCATTTTCATTAAATATTATCAGTTATACTTATAAGGTATCAAATCGCTGTTCATTAACCTGTTCATGTGAAACTGCAATATTAGTTCAAATGCATTGAATGTTGTACATCATAGGAACTAAAGTAATTGCAGTTATGGCAGTTATTTACATCACCATGATATTGGCAACGTTTCAGAATTATCAGTAGCGATTTCATGTAAAAGTGATATCAGTGTTCATTATTATGTTACTTGTTAAATCAATACTCCCAGTAATTATCCGATTTTCACATTTCAAAACATACAGCAAATAACGCTGTGAATCGCAATTTCATACTGTGTAAAATGACGACATTTTCGATGAAGCCTATTTTGAAAGGTCATTTTCAGCACTTGAGCTTCATATAAAATACGATTGGGTGGTATCAAGAAACAGGAGATTTCACGCAGAATTTGAAACTGTGAAGTGTATTTGTGTGCGTGGGATATTTTAATTTTATTGGACTTCAAAGTGAGGGTTGAAGGGGAAGGACATATATGTCCCTGTGGCATCCAGGGGGTTTAATGATCAAAAGAAATAGTGAAAGAACATACCTCCTTGACAAACAACATGGCTCATCTCATCAGTGTTTTTCCGCATAGCGGCCATTCGTCAGGTTTACAAACCTGTCAACTGTTTGCTGCAGGATAAGAGTCAAAGGATAAGATAAAAGTTGTGATAATGTCAAATGATTTGGTGTGTATATAGAAAAGTGGAAGGAGAGTATTGAAAGGTTTTAAAGTTCTGCTCCACAAAGGAGCACTACCACCAATTTCAGTCAAAGTCAAACTTGTTGCCATGGAAATGCAATGATATTTTATTCAGAAATCCAAAACTACCAAAAGGCACCAGTATACCACCAGACCAATCTAAGTGTCTGGTGAAGAAATAGTGTGCGGTTTTAGAGTTCTGCTCGAGGAAAAGAACACTACCACCAATTTCAGTGAAATTTAAACTTGTTGCCATGAAATTGCCAAAAATATTTAAAGGGGAAGTGTACGAATAAATCACATTTATTCTTATGTGAATCAAAGTGAACTGTTTTAATTAGTTAATACCAATGTTTGAAAATATACACTCATTTTTCTTACAACGTAAGTATAACCCTCAAAATAAGTGCTGAAATGTTATGCCGATATGAGGTATTTTTTTGCCGAGCTAAACAGGCCAGAGTTACCGCCCTTTGATTATGACGTAATTGGTGCCACTTGAATTTAAACTGGTCTCCTGTCTAGTCCCAAAACAAAAGATCATAATACTGATATTAATCACGTGAAAAAAGTTCGTGAAAATACGAAGAAGCATAAGAACAGAAAATGTAAGCAGCAGGACGGATTGGTCGTGTGTATTTTCATTCATAACCCTCGCCTCAATGAAAATACCAAATATGTATAACAATGTTGACGTCCGTATGACAGCACTATCGGGAAGCGACTTTTTTCAAAATGGCGTGTTCACTGACACGAGTTTTCGAAGGAGATTTTCATTGTTTCAAGCAACGTATATGCATAAATGTGAAATGTAAGTTGTCCGAAACTTCTGTCAGTCTGCTGGTTGTTATTTTCTTTTGTTTTCATTGTGACCAAGGGAAATAGTCAGAAATTAAGAGAGGTACCGTCATCGTTGTGCCTGAGTTGGCGTCAATCATGGCGTCACGCTTTCAGAAACTGTAATATGTTGTGATGAATCTAGAAAATCATTGGCATACACCTGTTTTATTTAACTATCGCTTGCTACGATACCTTTCCCATGCATGTTCTAAAACTAATGATCAAACACACTGACAAACTGAGCGTACCTTAACATGATCACCATCAATTCCTGTTAAGAGGATGATTGGGCCTGGTCTGTTTTCACCTGAAGAAAAATGAAGCATCTGAATGTATTAAGTCTACACATGTATAGAGAATACTTCATTATTTTGTTAGCTAATGGTTTACAAAATGAATGGTACGGAAAAGGTTCAGTTTCCATCATCTATGAGCTGACTTTACAGGGGATCGATTTAGAGCTTTGTTTCTTGCACTGGTGCAACCCAATATTACAAAGTGCAATATAGTTATTTGTCTAACATGGCCCAGGTGCAAGTCAACTTTTGGGAAATATATTAACTATATAAATCTAAGAAAGTAAGAATATTTATGGATAACAACTTCTTTATTATATATGATCGCGACGTTTGGTATATAATAAAGAAGTTGTTATCCATAAATATTCTTACTTTCTTTATTAGTCACCAACTTCTAAATGCCAATCAAACAGATTATATAAATCTAACACTATAGGCATAATTATGTGAGCTCATTTTTTCTTCAAAACTTTGAATAATTCAATAGCATATTTCTTTCATTACATATTGCAGTGAAGGCAGTGCAGTTGGAATTTGGCTGATGCAACTAGGTTTCTATCTTAGGTTGCACCTGGTGCAAGTATGTCAACGTCTAATGGAGCCCTTCTTGTCTTTAGTAGCGCCATGCATAGAATGCATGTGAATTTGATATTGTGAATCTTGTTTGGTTTAGTAAGTGTTAGTAAAACATGTGCTTTCATGACAAACATCTATAAATAAAGAAAAGAAGATTGTATCAGTTAAAGCTTTTTGAATGACAGTGGAAATAACCTTTCCTCAACCTAAACATGCTGAAAAACATAACTGACTTGCTGTTAAAGTTTTTTAACAGGGAACAAGGGCTTGTGAAACAGTACAATTATGTTTCTGCATCATTTAGTCAAATGACCTGTATCCTTAGCTTTGGCCTGTGATCCACATTATCAAAGAGTAAAGATATGCCCAAGTTAAAAGATGTGACCTAGTGCATTTGTTCCCCATTAACTTGGTAGAATCATTTCAATATTTCAATTTTCTGTAAATAACTTTTAAAAAAAAACAAACAATTTACTAACCAAACATTTTCTTGAAGTGAAATGTTATCAGAAGTACAATTTGCCTTTTGTCTAATGACCAGATGAGCAACAATGAGTAACAATGACTCCAACAAGTAAACTAAAAAGATGTCTCGGGAACACTTGACAAGAACATATACTCACCACATCTTACTGACTAGAAGGCGGATAAATGTGAGATGTACCAAACCATTAACACAATTTGACAAAATACACAGCATAAGCTTCTGCATCATGGAAAGATAGGATAACAAATACACACTAAACGAGAAAAAGTTCAAGTCAGCATATGTTCTGGGGTCTTTACTCTGATATCTATCTGACTGCAAGCGTTCTGTTTATACTAAGAGGCAGAGAAACCTAAAATGTTTGGATACAGTAAATAAAAAGTAAAACGCATCACCAAACAACAGCTGATCTAAACACAAAACTACATCAGAAAAATCTGTTATGAAATTTGACAAGAAAATAAGTAGTGTTACAAATCTAATTCCCTGATTCATGTTGGACAGTGAAGCATATATTTCTTTTGCACTGCCTGTTGCAATAATGGAGTCAAGCTGGGCCAGTTAAAAGAGGTAGCATGAATTTCGGAGTAAAATGGCCAATGCTTTGTAAGCACCACATCTGCCATTGTGCTAGTGCTAGTTATCGTTCACAATATGCAGATCGATAATCAAAGCTCATTAATTGATCACAACAAAACTTAAGTGGGCACTAACAGGACGCAATCAAAACATTGTTCAAATGAAACAGGCATCAGTTAATATAATGATGAAGATGATGACTGATTGGATATGTATGTTGAGGTATGTGCATAATAAAAGTTAAAAGGTCATTTAATGTACAGTGTGAAAATACCATGTGTTTTCATTACAAGCTAATTATTTCTAGAATTCGTGAGAAAACAGCATAGTAATAGTTGTAATGTGTTTTGATTCTAAAAATTAAAAATTGTTTCTGAATGAAAAATCAGGTGTCAAAACTGACAGCAATAACCATGCATACATTGCGGTTTGGGATATCTACATATGCTGATGTCAGATGCAGTCATGACCTAAGCTCATCTGACATTCAGTGCTCATAGAGCCAGTAGTTTGTTTGTATAAGCCTGTTAAATACATTGAGGGAGAGAAGATATGATAATTATTTGTCCTAAATAGGGACTAACTAGACATGACAAATGGTGTTTCAAAGTAAACCGGGTCAGGTGAGCAAAAACTTCAAAATATTGCGTTAAATAGTTTATGAACTATCTAATCTAATGGTTTATGCTATATTTATAGGGGGAATGTTAGGGAAATCAGATATGTATGACAATAAGCTCAAAAATTCTGAGAGACAATGTAGATATATGTGAGCAAGGGATAATTTTTATGCTCATTTCTTGCTTCCATCATGACCGCCTCCGTGGAGTAGTGGTTAGAGCGTCCGCCCGGACAGCGGAAGGTCGCAGGTTTGATCCCGAACCGTCACACCAAAAGACGTTAAAATATGGTACTTGTTGGTCCCTGCCTGGCGCTCGGCATTAATGGGTACAACAAGGACTGGTCGGCTCGAGTCAGTATAATGTGTCTGAGTGGGGTATTCATGCTTCACTGCGGCATGGTATCTCAGTGGGCTAGCACTATAAAACCAGCTTAAGTCTGGGCTAGTACAAGCAGTCGCACATACACATACACACGCATGCACGTCATCATATGAGCGAAATATTCTCAAGCCACGACGTAAAACCCAATTTCACTTCACTTCACTCTTGCTTCCATCAATTTCATGATTTATAACATTATAAAAGATAAATAATCAGAAATATTGCTGATGGAAAAATTATTAATTATTATTGATATTCAAATTAAGTAATTGTGTAACAAGAAGGTTAACTTGCAATATTCAATACAGATTTGTTCATATTCTATTTCTGATGATGTACAAAGTTTGTACCACTTTGATACAGATTTTTAAGTTAAGACTCTGAGATCAGCTTATCAACATACATATACCGTAGATTTCAGACTTTAAAATAATTAACAATCTTTAGAAATCATAAAAGGGAAGATATTGTATAGATATTCACATTCATAACAAAAAAGAATATACAGAGAAAAGAATCAGAAGTCTAGAAACATGCCTAAATAATGGCTCAAGTTGACAATTTTAACAAGACTGCCGTGGAGATAATGTGTTCAGTGGGATCAATAAAGATTATGACAGACAGATTGACTAAATCAGTGGCATGATATTGAAAAGCCACTTGGATACTTACTTTTGATTGCCATGGTAAATCATCTATACCATAATCGTACAGGATCTCTTCCCTTTGTTTATAGGCCTGCAACAATTGTTATTTGTAACATGCTCAAAGTAGAGTCCTCAACAGCATTATATAAGGATGAACATATTTGTTAAGATCCTGTAAATTGGGCAGTGAAACAGAAATAAGAAACCAGAATAGAATAAGAAAACAAAGTAATCAATTTGTTTGAGTGGAATTTTAGAAGTTGAGACGTACAATATAGAACAAGTTTTTATGGATAACAACTTCTTTATTTCGTGAGTGCGACGTTTCGATACAGATTCTTGTACCGTTGTCAAGCAAGAGTGATACATGAAGTGTAGGAGCTGCATATATATACTGTATATAACAATGAAACAACATAATAGACAAAGGAAACAACATAATTGCCATAATTGGCTATACAGTATATATATATGCAGCTCCTACACTTCATGTATCACTCTTGCTTGACAACGGTACAAGAACCTGTATCGAAACGTCGCACTCACGAAATATCAAAGTTGTTATCCATAAAACTTGTTCTATATTGAAAGTCATCAATATCCCCAGCAATGGTAAAATACCCATCATGAATATGTAAACTAGTTATGATTATGTCAAATGTACAGTTTGATGTACCTCACTAGTGTTGATACTGGAAATAGAGTGGTACTGTTGATTTATGTCATTAGATTCTTGGATACCCACAAAGTGGAAAGAGAGTATTGAAGGTTTTAAGTTCCAAACATCAATCTTAGTGCTACGACTGTTACAAGTCTATGTTAAAGTAAAGGGAGTTGTGATCTTCTTAAATATTGAAAATATGTGCCGTTGAGATTGACATCCAGTGATCGAGGGAAAAAATACACCAGCACCTTGGGCAAGCACTAGTTGCCTGGATATGTGCGCTATATAAATATCATATAATAATATTTTATTCAGAAATCAAAACTACTGAGTGGCACCATTTCAACACCAGACCTGTCTATGTGCCAAGTTTGGATGGATGGAGTCCATTTTAATACCCCCCACAGGATAATGAGCAGTCTGCATTATTACAAGATATATTGGTACATAGAAGAATACATACCTTGTACAAATCAGTGCCAGAATGTGATTCCCTTTGTTGTCTGATATTCTGAGCATTTTGCTGTTCCTCTCATCCACCTCACCATGATTTACAAGACGGCCTAAACGGCCAGTTTCCTTGGTGGCATCAACACTGCATGCAAAATGCTATTAGTAAACATTTGTCCAAACACAACTAAATTAGAGGCAAAATATTCATGATACATCAGAGAAGGACAGTCATACAAAACCTCAACGCCTACATTGGTTACTGTTGCTATGTCCCCAAGCTTTTGATGCTGAGCTGTCAAAATGGCTGATTGTCATCCGGGAGACGACTGTCTCAGTTCGATACCGGACAATATTTCCTTACATTTGCACCTGGTAGATGTTAGGACTTCATGATAAACACTTGGACTTAAGAATGTTGAAAATGATTTTAAGCTACAGGTTCGAGGGAGGAGACGGAAATGTTTTAGGCACACACTTATATTTTCCATGTTATCTTCACTGAAAATCTAACTTAACCTTGAACATGTGAGTCATTCCTCTCTAGGATACTTTACTTGTTTACTCACCAATATGTTCTTGAATTGAATTTGAAGAAGTAGCGGAAGCAGGATGCTGATTTCTTCTCCTTTCTTCCCCTTCTTTACCAGTGACTTTCTCACCATCATAGATGAGGAGAAAATCACCTTTTTGTCTTGGGGTGTCTGTCACTACACCTCTACCTAAATAAACCAAACATAAAGACAGACACATTTTAGGCTTGCATGTAACATTACTAAAAGCTTGGGAGAAAATCACTAGTTCTGAATGAAATTACTAAATTAAACTCTCAAAATAGTCACCACCTTCCCCTGGGGACTGAAAGAGAAATAGCAGTTCTGTTGGTATTTTCATTGTGTTTGAAACAGTAACATCGAATATGGTTATTTTGGTATATATAGTCACTTTAATTTCAATGAACTTACAAGCAAAATAAAGCTTAACACTGTACAGTGAGTTGGGAGATTCCATCAGTAGAACACCTAGTTGCACTAACAACAATAAGTGGAAGTCAAGAAGACAGACAAACCTGTTCATATAAACTCCAAGGTAAGCTTGCTAAGGCATAATTTTTTTTTGTTGTGGTTAAGATTACCCGACCGACCCTATCTTTTTTAAGCGCTATGAACACAATAAGCTTTCAGATACCATTGTTTTTTTCCCAGCACTGACGAACATCGGTTGTTTTGATAGAGAGAGTTGAAGAGTTGACATGATGGCCGGAAGCTTGATTGAATAAACAATTACACATTGACAAATGTGATATTTGTTTGTATTTTACTTCTATAAAAATGTTTTAAAAAAAATCCTATCAACATACCCTAAATTTCAAAAAGCCTAAGTTGTAATCGGAACCACAACATTTTTTTCATTTGGCCTAATCATGCATATTGTCATTCTAACCTTTGACATCAAACTGCTTAATGGTGAATCCCTCAGGGTCTTTGCTTTTTTGGGCCCAAAACCGGGCCAAAGATACCTGATCTTCATTTTGCTGTAAAGACAACGAACAATAGTTCAAATCCACACATACAATAAAATAACAACATGTAAGAAATCAAGTTCAATGTGTTTATTCATGGGGACCTATTTCATCCCATAATAGTATTAATACCATGAGAGTTTGAATTCATTCTCTACACTTATACCAAGTGGTCATTTAGCAGCCAGGTTCCCAGGGTCGGCTGCACTACGCTATGACACTCAGCACTGACTACTGAATGGTGGGCCAATGGCGGGCTTCACTACATGCCATATATTACGATACAAACATCCAATAATGGGTGGTTAGAATTTCGTCATACAGTTTGAAAAATGTAATTTTTAGAGTAAAATTGATATTTTATACTTATCCTGACTCATGCTCTTTTGCTTGTCTTCTTCTTCTTGCGAACATAGTGGAACACTTGTATCTCCTTATTTGAAGCTCCCTTCAAAATAAAATCACTAATTGGTACTCACCACGAGTTGCTCCCCTTTGTTTCCCCTGGCGGGAAAGGTGTCGCCACCCTCTGGCCATGTGCTCCACTCTCTCCTGATTTTGCGAGCCCAACACTTGAACTTACAGGGAAATCCAAAGTGTTATGTGGGGAGGATGGGAGGGCTAACCTCATGAGTCAGGATAAGTATAAAATATCAATTTTACTCTAAAAATTACATATTTTTCCTTATCCTGACTCATGCTCTTTTGCTTGTAGCATCCTACGGACACGGAGGTGGGAGTAACAGAATACTTTGGATTTATAATTAGTGATTTTGTATAGATATACTGTAATATCCCCTACGGGAACTTCATGAAGGCTTAGACTTAGGATGTTTGTTGTATTAAAAAACCATTGGTTACATAATGCCATTAAAGGGGAATTACATTATAAATATATTGAACAATACATATAATATATATATATATATATAAGTGACTCTGATAGAGGCACTGAAACTGAAGATATCATAGTATAAGCTTAAGGCTGAATAACTTAAGCTGAACATATATACATAGCCCTAAAACTCCGTAGAGTTATAAGCTAGATAAGTATGTATATAATACATATTAATCTTGTGAGGGTAATATTTAAGCCCCTACGAGGAACTGTCAGTTGCTGGCGAGGACCAGTGGTCGAAATGGTGAATGCCAGAGACATCTTCTGTAGTGATGTCTCTCAGGTAGTGATTAGCAAATACCATGTTAGATTTCCAATAGCATCCTTCCATAATCGTGTTCAAGGAACAGTTGCGTGAAGGCGAGGGTGGAGGCCAATGCCCTGATCTCATGTGGATTTGATGCTGTTGGTGGGTCCAAGCCTGCTGCCTTGTAGGCCACGGAGAATGACAGTCCTTATCCAAATAGATATTGTGGTCCATTGACACTTCTGTTTGATTTGTAGGCGATAAGGGGATGAATAAGCGTTTGAGAAATCTTCTCCTTGTTTTGGATCGTCGTAAATAAACTTTGAGCGCTCTTACTGGACACAGTGATAAGTCTTGTGTATCTTGTGATCCGAGAATAGAGGATAGAGCCGGGATGTGGAATAACCTGTCTGGTTGACCTGGCAGTTGATTTTTAGCGATGAAATCCCATCTTAGTCCGAGGTGCGCTGTGTTATGATTGTCATCAAACTGTATCCTCTCGTAATCTAGAGCGTGAATTTCAGACATTCTTGCTGCCGTGGCTAGAGATAGCAGAAACAGTGTTTTCTGTGAGAGAAATTCAAAGTTGTCGATTCAAAGGTTCATAAACCTCACTCGTGAGGTGTTGTAACACTATATTCAGATCCCAAGCTGGGGCGTGGAACTTCCGCTTTTGGTCCTCCAATCGGAATGCTCGTAGTAAGGCCAGTAACTCTGGAGATCTTGTCAACTTGACACCCGTTCTCATGGTGATTACAGAACTAAGCGCGGCAAGATATGTTGATATCGTTGAACCTTTTAAATGTTTGTTTTGGCGCAGGTAACACAAATAGTCTGCCACTTGAGGCTGTGAAGCCTCTCTCGCTGTAAAACCTTTCTTTGCTGCATAATTTTCGAAACTGTGCCACTTGTCAGTCGTACAAGTTCACGAGTTGAGTAGCGTAAAGGCAAGCGTGACTGCTTTTGCCGCCCTGGCAGAATATCCTCTCTTGTTTAAACACATTTGTATACAGTCCATACGTGTAGTTGGAACATTGCTGGGTTTCCGTGCACTTGTTTGGTGTGAGGATGAATTAACAGGTTTCTTGCGCTTGGCAGGTAGCTCCAGTGCTGGTTGACCCGATTTCTTGAATTAGTATGGGAAACCCGTTCTGGCCGGCCAGTAGGAAGCGACCAAAGTGAGTTAATAGGCTCTGTGTTTGTCTGATTTTCTGTAATACTTGAGGTATTATTGCTGGCGGCGGAAGCTTGGCGTCACGCGTGAGGCCTTCCATGATAGACTTAAATCCGTTGCCCAAGCTTGAGGGTCTGGGACTGGTGACACGAATGTCGGTAGCTGATTGTTGAATCGGCGTGGCGAAAAGGTCTATTAAGCGGGCTCCTAATTGCTTGATTATCTGTGCAAATATTTCCCTGTTGATCATCCACTCTGTCGGTGATGGTAGATGAGGCCGAGAAAGAAGCGTCTGCTAGTATATTTCTGGCTCGGGAATGTGAACTGCTCTGACATGTAGATTTAGATCTTGTATTAAATCGAACAATTGAAAGCTTAGGTTCAAAAGGTTCAGCGATCTCGTTGAGCCTTGCTTGTTTATGTAGAGCGCCACTGTCGAATTGTCTGTATGGATCATTAGGTGCGCATTTTGTAGAAATGTGCTCCAATGTAGAATGGCGTTGATTACAGCTTTCATTTCTAGACTGTTTATATGGGTTTGCATTCTTGCTGATTCCATAATCCTGATATCGTGTGGTTGGTGAGATAGGCTCCCCAACCTTGGGTAATGGCGTCTACATATAGATGGGTTTTGAATTCCTGCTCTGCTAAACAAATCCCTTCGCAGACATTCGATTTCTTGGTCCACCATAGTAGATGAGGTCTGAGATGTTTTGGTAGAACTGAATGGTTGTACATCGTTGAGATGTCGTTGATGAGGACCTGTAGGGGCCGTAACTGTAATCTGCCTGTGACAGTCATGTCTTGGGCTGATGTGAGAAGACCTAGTAGGCTCTGCCATTGTCGAAGTGGTAGCGGAGAGAGAGTAGAGCTGGTGGAATGGTCTGTTGTATCTTGAGCCAGCGGTCTTCTGGTACAACGATACGGTTCGCGATTTGTGATGAATCGAATACCTAGGAACTGCAGGTCTTGCGATGGTACTAGGTCCGACTTAAGCGTAAGTTTACTAACCATCCTAGTTGTGTTAGTAGCTTTATGATGTAATTTAACTGTAGTTTGAGATGCTGTGGATCTTGATCTACCTGTATCCCGTCGTCGAGGTAAAGCGCACTGCGTAGCCCTTGGCGATGTAGAAAGATGATAATCGGTTTCGTTATCCTCGTGAATAGCCAGGGGCTGATGATATTCGAATGGGAATTACTTTCCACTGGTAATGTAGCCCTTCTAGAGTAAACCGTGTAGGTATTTCCTGGAATCGGGATGAATGGGGATGTGCAGGTAGGCATCCTGTAGATCTATGCTGCCCATGTAGTCCATAGGGCCGAATCATCTGGCGTAACTGAGGTAAATGTATCATCGCGAAACTTCGGTGGTTTGCGTAGATAATTCTTGTTGAAAAAGCTCATGTTGTAGATGAGTCTGTATTTCTCCGTGGAGTTTTCTTGGGAACTAGGAAAACTGGGGAGTAGAAACCTGGTTCGGCGTTTGCTTGATCTATTACTTCTATGGCCTGTTTGGATAGGAGTGATGAAACAGCCTCTCTTATCTTTGGTAGTTGTTGCGCTTGTAAATCGAACTTGAGGGGTTTGATTGTCAGCGGAGGAAGCAGCCTGTAGTGGGATCTGAAATCCGTGTTGAAGAATGTTGGAGGCGTAAGGGTCTTGCAATATTCCCCAGTTTTCCCAGTGTAGTTGGAGGCGTCCACCCACTTGTGCTGGCTGTACTGGAACGGCTGGGGGTGGAAGACTCCAGTCGTTCCGAACCTGTGTTTCAGCGTCTATAGTTGCGGGAACCTCTGGGTGTCCTGCCTCTTCCTGATCCTCCTCTATAGTTGCCATATGGCCGATGAAAAGAATCTTTACCTCTAGAGCTGGCTATCTTCCTGTCTCTTGCTCTTTGTAGGCCCGTGAACTTAGATCTGCCTGAGTATCTTTGTGAAGTCTGACGAATGGCAGCTGGCTAGTGTGTCCATCGATTTAATCATAAGGACTTCCCTGGAATCCTTAGAGACTTCCTTGGCGACTTTGTCGATTTCTCCGTCAAAGATGGATGTTGTCGACCACGGGGCTGTATAAAGTGGGGCTGTAAAGTTCTCCCCCCAATTGCAGGAAGCGAGGAGGCCTTGACGACGAGCTAAGGTCAGTGCTGCTGAAACAGATGTAAGATGATCCGTTAAAAACTGCTGATCTTTCTTTTGCATAAGTAAGGCAGAATAAATCATTCTATCATCTTCCGTCGTGGAATCCCGGAATCTAGTGATAAGAGTCTCATTGATCGTCCTAGATCTATTTAACCCAAGAACATCACGTCTCGTCATGGTTTCTATATGAGCCAACTTGCGATCATCCATCTTGTAAATCTTGTTCTTGACATAAGCTGATGATCTTATAGTTCTCATCGATGTCCTGGGCTTTAGAAACAGTCCATGTTATCGTGGAGAACTTCTTGGCATGAAAGTTGGGTAGATGTGGTGTCTGAACTTTCGTAGCTTTCTGGAAAGCTGCATCTAGATTCTGTGGCACTGCCTTGATGTCGGATCAATCGGGGGTAGAGTGATCGCATCTGGATCGTCTTCCTTCATCAAATCGTCTAAGCTGTATTGCCACTTTTAGATGGTGATGAGAGATCTAGGTTATTGACCATCCAATACCGTATCTCTGCATCGGAGAAAATGATTCCTCCATCATCCTCAATACCATCATCATGCACGAATTGTAGATGCTCTTCCGGGACTGCGTGTAGCTGTCTGTATGTCCGATGAGGCTTGTGGCGATCTAGTTGACTTGTCGCCGCTCTATGTGGAGATCTGGCGGGTGATCGACATGGTGATGAGCGAAGTGGAGATGCGTCTATGGGATGATTTTCGGAGACTTGTGAAGTGAGCGTTGATAGCCAGCGAAGCTCTTCTATAGTCCCTCGATGTCCTTCTAGATGATGAAGATCTGGAATCATATGTCGCCAGCGAATGCCTTGCGAGAAGCTTCATTTTGCGTCGGTCCGGGGATCGATGATATGACCTTACCGCGAAGGCCTCTGTGGCGTCTGATGGTCGAGTCCATATCTAGGGATGAAATCGAAGATGGTGATGATCTGTCCCGCCTTAGCCGCGAAGGCCAGCGCGAAGGCTGTACATCTAGGTCGCTTCGTCAAGGTGGTCCGGGACTTCCGCCAGCGAAGGTGACATCGTCTTGGCTGCTCTCGTTGGCCGGGGGTGCCTCTGGGGTGCTGTCACGTTGGAGCCTTAGCGAAAACTCGGACCCTGCTTCTGCAGTTTATAGTGGTCCTCCATGATGTTCATAATTTGCCGCATCATGTCTTCTGGGATGATCTGTAGGCGAAGTCGTAAATCTTCTCTGCGATGGGGTCCACATCAATAGCGTTCGGCGTCAGTGTAGAGGCATCAGGCTGCATGGTGATCTCTGCAGAAGTCACAGTCGCTGACACGGTGCGCTTCTTGTGCGTAAGTCGGGGATGATTATCGGCTGATCATCGTAGAGGCCCAATTCTGCTGCTGGAGCGATCTCGGCTGAGAAAGTTCGCTGTCTTCGTAGATTTCCCTTTGGAAGTCTCGCTGCCCTGGGGAGTCCCTAAGTCTGCGTTGAGAAGAGCGTTGAGGCCCTCTTAGACTTGGTCTGCGATGGCCGGGATGTCTGGGGAGGCGGTCGTTTCTTCGAGAAGTAGCGGACTGCGTCCCACGTTCCTCTACCGCGGGGTCTCTAGCAGCACACCAGGCGGGAGAGGGTCGATCGCTAGCAGCTGACTGGATGGAATATCTGGACTATCTGCCATGTTTTGCCCTTGTTTGCGTGACCTATCTACCATGCGTCTTAAAGGCTTAAAGATGATATTTATTAAATGCAGAATGAGAGATAGATTAATGCAGTAACTGCAAGCGTGAATCAAGCGCTGGCGTAGCACAACTAGGGCATATTACATGCGGATCAGAGGGAAAAAGCGTAATCTACAAATAGTACAGATTTTCATCAGCGTAAAGCTAGCTGAACAATCCGAATACGCGTGAATAAACAGTAGAAATACGATAAATAATCAATACAAATTAGTAAAGGATACTAGCTATACCTCTATAGTAACCTAAGAGAGGTAAAAACTAAGAAATTATCAAAGGATATGGTGTGTAAGGAGACACGAGGCTCTCCACATCCTGCTCACTGGGTGAAGAAGGAGAG
>NW_025765884.1:0-95445 GCF_003918875.1 Haliotis rubra
CCAATAGTGTACACAGATCAGATTTAATTTGTCAGCTTAGAGATGTACAAACATGTTTGAAAATATAATAATTGAACAGTGGCAGAAAGTCTGCAAGAAGAGTCACTCTATGACTATGTACCATATCAGGTGTGATTTATATGAATGTAGATGTGCTTATACATATTGACCTAAAAGTCTCAAAAGGCATAGTGTTTGCACATGGAGGTAAGCATAGAACTTTTCAGCCAATAGTAAACACCATCAGATGTAGTTTATCTGACTAAAAGTCTACGGGTTATGGATCCTAAGACTCAGAAGTGGTACAAAAAAATTCTCAGAAAGAAGACGGTCAGTAGCTGTAATCACAGTAATATACAACAATCATACATAATCTATCTGATTAAAATTGTACACCTGTGTTTGAGCAACAACGTTCAGTGATTGTACATTGTTTACATCGAGTAGTAACTGTGGCTGAAAGCCAATACTAAATAACATTTATATGCAATACATCTGCTTTAAGTTTAAAACTGCTACACGGACTTGACACACTGATACAAACACTTTAGCTTTCTCCATACCATTTGATTGAATACTATCAACAAGAACGAGTGGGTGTATACTATGGAGAAGAAACTTTTATGATGATTGTCATTTATATACATTACATGAGTAATTTCTATCGTAACAGCATATCAATCACAATGGACTATTGAATGTGCACCATTGAGGAGAAACGTTTTAATGCTTATGAAAGGCATCATTGTATGTGTATAACTCACAATGGCCTAATTGTATGGGAGTGATTTCTGCAACAAGAATAACAATCTATACCAACAAATGCAATAGCCTATGCATAAAAACCAACTACAGAAGCCAATCTCCGGTAAAAGCCGGTACCTAAATATTTATTGGATCATTTTAGCTTGATTGGTTGTGATATTTTCTGAAATTACAAATCCCGTTGACTACTGCTCCAAACACCTGCTGCAGCTTCTATGCTCATTACAGTGGGATTATCAGAACTACTAATTGTGTTTGCACAAGGCCATTGATATATAGTGATCAGGCTATACTTGCCGGCAGGCATGACTGTGTAAATATTCTGCTTAAGTAAATAATTTACACATAATACCCAGGTTACTGAAGTTTTCCAAGAATGTTATTGAACGAATGCGGGTACATCCAACCACTTACAGTATAATGCATACCGTTTCATGATCAAGTAAGATTGAATGTTTTTACTAACATAAAACTTATACCCTGCTACTGGATCAATCAAAACCACGAATATCACTCAGTGACTATTATTGACATACCTTTCCATCGAGCGCATCACTATAGGCATGAAGATACAGTTTATTCTCGACGAAGAGGTGAAGATCTCTTTCAAAGCTCTGTCACTAGCTTTACAGGTCACTGGCATCTATGTGCCACCTGGAAGACGGCTGTTCCAGACCGTCGCCCAGTGGATATACAGTGTAACAATCCAGATATTAACATGGAGCAGTGTCTCACGATTCTATTTCATCTTTAAATCTGGAGAGAGATTTTCAGGAAGTTTGATGACCAATCTTTCCTATTTCATTTGTTTCCTTGGCTCTGCTTACCTGGCTACAACCGTTTTGTTCGCAAGCACTAAGCACATGGATCACTTCTTGAAAGAACTGTCGGACTATAAGAAACAGTTTGGAATTGCGTTCAGTTTGAAGAAACTGAAGGTGTGGAGTAGTCATCTCCTTTCCACACAATTTGTATCTATGCAGTTGTCATAGTTACAAATGCTGTACTTTTTGCCACCCTTTTCACAGAGTCTTTCGTCAATGAATACAGTGTTCCTTTCAACAAAATGAAAGGTATCTCAAGAATATTTGGAATGATTTTCGTTTGTGTAACAAACACGTTGAGCACAGTGCCATTCCTTATCGTTATGGTGTTCTTTTCATGGTGTTGTTATATTCTGAGGAAGGAATACGATGCGATCAACAAAGCTGTCAAACAAATGGTGAAAGACGAAAATGCAGATATGAAATGCGAAGCCATCAGACAACAACATATCATCTTAACGAGAATACTAGACAAGTCTAACTGCATGATAACGCACTTTCTGTTTTACTGCAACGTTGTGTTCATCCCTGTGATATGTTTCTTGTTGTATGGTCTTGTGAGAGGAAGGCTCACCGTTGAGGAATTTTCGACTGCACTTGCCTCAGCGACAACAGGAATATCAACATTATTTACGGCTACACTGATGTCTGCCAATCTCAATGTGAAGGTAGGACCTCAATGATCTAAGTATATTGATTTGGTGTATATGCACTTCAGGTGTTTATTGTAGTAGTACTAACTGCAAGGCAGATTTGTAAACAAAGATTGCAGAACATTTACTAGCTCTTGTCATCATGGAACTTGGAGTCTTGTTTCCTGTTCCCTTTCTGGATAAAACATTTTACATTTTAAAACATTTTACACTATTGGATCTTAAGTCCAGCCCATGCTGATAGTTGTAACTATTATTAGGATTTGTAGCAGTGATGAGAGTTTCATTGATGGCAACCCTAATGGTAGGTACGGCATTTAACAGTTAGTTGAATTGTATTGTATGGAAACATGCGTTCATGTTTATTTTTCTCAGGTGAACATTTAATTGTCATAAACATGTGTCTGTGATGAATGATACAGGTGGGGCAGAACACCCTCACCTATATGCAAGCACCTGGTGTCATCCCAGTTTCATTGTGAATGCATATCCACGATATAGTCTGAATAGGACAATCTATTCTGACTTTAGCAGAAATTGACTGGTTCAGACTCGATTGTTCCCAGTCCGCGTCGCACAGCTGGAAAGCTGCTTCCGTTTAGTATGTAAAAGTTTGACCATGCAAATAGATAACACAAGCAAATCATATTTACAGATCACTCGACAACAAAATGTTGAAGCTAAAATGTGACACTTTTGTCAAACCAAGGTATGGCATACGTGACATTTGTGTTGGAGTTGCCCTTTATGGCCAGTGGAATCACATTCAGATAATTCAGATAATCACAAGACATGAATATGTGCAAACACCTAGTTGCGAGTACAGCAACGTGCAGTAAACTTGGACAAAGAACTGTGACTATGTGCCCCAGTCCACCCAGCTGTGAATGGGTACCTTGTAAGGATGTGAAAGCCGCAATAACTCGGTGCGCCTAATGGCTGCAAGAGTTGTATGCTCCCCAGGGAGTTGAGTTTGATAATACGATGTGCCATTGAGATTGACATCCAATTATCGAGGAAAAAATACCAGCGCCTTGAGCAAGCAATTGTTGCCTGGATATGTGCGCTATATAAATATCCTATAATAATTATAATGTTTTTGATGAGTTGCTGGTCGACTCAGCTTGAGATGTACTCGCAAGGGCAGTGCACTTCGGAATCAATTCCAATCAGAAGGAATTTTCCAGGGGACTCCTTCAGTCCTTTGCTTTTTGTTTGTTTCTAAATCCTTTGAGTTTTCTGCTCAACAGAGAGGAGGCTTACCATACCGGACCTCCTCAGCACAGATCCCCAATACCGCTTACTCATCTCCCTTTACATGGATGACATCGAGCTCCTTGCCAAAAGAGATACAAATTCCAGAAAGAAATGGTTCTCCTTGTCGAGTCCTTTTCTAATGATATTGGCATGACATTTGGACTCGACAAATGTAATACTCTTCATTTGAAACGTGGCAAAGGAAATTAATAGTGGAACGGTCAAGTTATAGGGGAGGAGTTATTGAGCATCTTGTGGAAGATCAGCCTACACCTATCTTGGAATGCAAGTTCGAGACAAGCTCAGAATGCTCAAATTCAAGAAAAACTGCGGGCGAGTACAATCTCACCAAAGAAAATCTGGAGCTCAGAGCTAAATGCTCGAAACAAGGTCAAAGCCACCAATACGTTTGCTGTGCCAGTCCTTTCCTATTCCTTTGGAGTAGTTGATTGGACAAAACAAGACATCCAGAGTCTTGATCGCCTGACCAGAAGGATCATGTCTGATAACAGAGCCCATCACCCTCGTTCCTCTCTTAACCGTTTATATATGCCAATCAGTTTTGGAGTTTGGGGTTTGATTAATGTGGAGGCTCTTCATGATAGAATTTTATAGTGTATTTTTGCACATATTTATTTATCGGATGATCCTCTGGTGATGCATGTCAAGACTCACGATGAAAGCAAGGCATCCAACAGCTATTTTAAGCGTCCCAAGGTTGTTGGACAAAATCTGAAATTTGAGGTTGATTTTGCTGATGACGATGTCCTGCTGGACGGTACAGCGATGGGAGTAAACCATGTGAAGTTATTAACCAAGTCTGCCCAGAGTCGGTCTTTTGTGGAGAAGCTTTCTCAGAAGCCATTGCATCGTCTGTAGGTCCATCCAAGGTGTCATGTCCAGGGCGTCATGGAAAATGATGCTTTCAAACTTCTGTGGAATAGGCCCCTATACAGCCTCAGAAGAATTCCTGCCAACAAACCTGATCTTGTCCTTTTTGATAAAGCCAGTGAATTTATTTATATCAATGAATTTTCTGTCCCTTTTGACAGCAATGTGATTTGCAAGATTCAGGAAAAGCATGATAAATATGCGGACCTCGCCTTTGAAATGTCTCGCTTGCATCCCAAGTACACTGTCGCCAGGCTCCCAATTGTTCTCGGTGCCATTGGTTTGGTACCTCCTGTTCTGTTGGCGCAGATCAGGAGAGTGCCCGGGTTCTCCTCTGGGAGCACAGCCCTTCTGAGACTCTGGGTAATGCAGAAGGCTGCAGTCTACATATTCTCCAGGAAGTTCTTGGTGGGTCGACTAGGCAGTGTTTCCTGGGAGAAGTCCCATTCGCTGTCTGGACTGCGTGTAGGGGGTGAGGGCCCTGGGCTGATGTTGAGCCTTACAAGCCTGACTGCCAGGATCACCCGAACCCTCTCTGCTGCATTTTCATCTTTAATCTGTAAAACATAATAATAATTTGACAAGAGTGAAATTGGTCCAACGTACCATGGGTGGTGTGATGGCCGTCGATGGAATATCACACTGTGTCACAGATGTTACCTGTTCTGCCGTTTTCGCCAATTCACCTCCGTTAAATGTGTACATTCCCTTCAATAACATGGAGGATATTTTGAAGATTATGGGAATATGCTACATCATTATAGTCTCGGAACTGTATTTAACGCCCAGTATTACCACATTGATGCTGTCCGTGTGTTTCTCATATATTGTGTGGAAGGAATTTGATGCAGTTAACAAGGAGATCTAAGAAATGGTGGAAGCCAACATTGCAGATGATAGATGTGAAACTATCCAACAACAGCATGTGGAGTTAATTGGAATTGCCGAGAGAGCCAATACGATGATGACACACTTATTTATTTTCAAAATTTGTTTTCTTCCATACCAGTGATATTTGGTATCTGTGGAATAGGTTTTTACTGCAGTGCTTGTTGACATTCATAATATTTCCATCTGTTTCTCCTCGACCATCGTCGATGCTCAGCTCAACCTGGGGGTTATGAATACAATGAATATGAACACATGTTTTCAGACGACAATGGTCACATAAATAAATGATATATTTGGGATTTCATTTCCTTAGTTTCAACCAATGATGATAATCTATAATACTATCTCACTGGCCTCCTGTGCATACGATATATTTTGCAGGTTATAATATTCTGTTATTCACCTGATGAAGGGGCAAGAAGTAGCCCAGAAACGTTGTAAATACATACCATATGTTGTTATGTATCCCTGGAGTGATTCTGTTTTAGTGAAAAGGAATACAATACGTTGTTAGTCATCGAGTAAGGCTTGACGGAAATAGGCTTGACGCACTGACTGAGTTTAGTTTTACGCTGCTTTTAGCATTATTCCAGCAATATCACGGCGGGGGACACCAGAAATGGGCTTCACACATTTTGCCCATGTGGGGGTTTGAACCGGCGTCTTTGGCGTGACGAGCCAACGCTTTAACCACTAAGCTACCCCACCGCCCCTGACGGAAATAGGAAAAGGGCCTAAATATGTTGCAATGAAGTTTACATATATAGCCTTCTGATCAAACTGATCTTGCAAAACATCCGAGTAAATATTGTTGTCCACTGTTATTTAGGTTTGCAAGCCTCGAGTGACAGAGCAGCTTCATGGCTGCTTTTCACCTTTGTCATCTTTACTGATATACTTGCATGCAGATTATTGGAACCTTTTCTTATTTTTTTATTTTTTTACAATTTTTTCACTTGTTTATAGGTACAGTACGTGAAGTCAATATATGACATTGATTGGTACAATCGTCCTGACATACAAGAATACAGAAGCAATCGGTGATATTTCTATAGAAAAAAGTATCTTCATAGTGTGTGTGCGTGCGTGCTCGCGTGCGTTTATGTATATGTATGTACGTATGTGTGTGTATATATGTATGTATGTATGTATGTATGTATGTATGTATGTATGTATGTATGTATGTATGTATGTATGTATGTATGTATGTATGTATGTATGTATGTATGTATGTATGTATGTATGTATGTATGTATGTACGTACGTGTATTAATGTATGTATGTATTAATTCATGTACGTATGTATTAATGTATGTATTAATGTATGTATGTATGTATGTATGTATGTATGCATGCATATACGTATATAGATACGTATGTATGCACAGGGGGATATGCATTCAATTTGTATCTATATGAAATAAGGATAACATAGCCAAAATTATTCATCCCTCTCCTTATAGTGCTGGAAGACTTAATGTAGAGATGACCAAAAAGAGAAGAATTTGTCAATACCACAAGAGGAGGAATAAACATATTTCGTAACGTCGTAATACTTAATTATCTCCCTTTTCACATGACTGATGAAGGACACAGTTGAATTTCTGCTGTGTCTAAAGATAACTTGCTTCACAACAAGTATTATGGCATTAATTGGATTATTATTTTTCCTTTATTTCCAAGTAAAACATTATGTTTTGTGAAATATGACGGAATATTCAAGCCAGTTAAGAGCCATGACTGGAGGTTTTACCAGATATCTTGAACAATTTCACAGTCCCAAAATAGATGGGTAATTGATTCAATGTTATATTTACAGAAACTGCAAATGGGAGAGTCTATGTACTTGATCTTAAACAAAAACTGTTTAGTAGGTAGAATATTATGGATAATTCTGTATTGTAACCATCTTAGAGCAGTGCTATAGGTGCACTTCCATGGGATAATATTAAAGACGATTTAGATTCAAGCTATCCCAGTTTCTATTATAGTGTTCTGTTTTAAATTTAGAGCATAGAGTGTTTCATAGAAATATTTGCTACCTTTTTCACTGAATTTTAGTTTGGACAAATTAAAAAGGGTATGTCGTTTTAATGCTCAGAGTTGAAAAATCTGAAATATTTACCTTTAACATATATGCAATAATTGCTTGTTTGACCCCTTCTAAGGCCAGGAAATATGTTCTGACTTTATATAGATCTATAAAGTCATCAAAGGATAGAAATTTCCCTTCTGCTGTCAACATGTCAGATACAAACATAACTCCCTTGTTATACCAACATTTATACAGAATAGGTTTGTTATCAACCAATGTGTCATCATTACACCAGATAGACCGTGACTGGGTTTCAAATTCACTTGTAATAGTATCTTTTGCTTAGATGTGAACCAAGCCCAAGCAAGTAACACATCCTTCCAATACTGATTAGTTACGGTTGGAGTAACAACATTTTCAATATAATTGCTGTCTGCAGACCATGGGTAAATTTTACATGTTATATTTCTAAGAAAAAGATAGTCCCACCTATTTGATTTCTGTAATAGTTTTCTAACCCATCCAAGCTTTTGGGCCGCAATTGTCTCTTTGATTTTTTTGTACCTTTAATCCACCATGTTTAGGGAGAGATGTAACGATGTCCCTTTAACTTTGTCTGGTTTTCCTTTCCAAATAAATCTGAAACATAGCTTTTGAAGCTTATCTAAGACATGATCTGGAGGATTTGGGAGAGAAGCAAATAGGTGATTTAATTTTGGAAGCAGGAGTGATTTCAAAACTGTGTTTCTTCCAAAGGGAGTGAGTGTTCGTGCTGACCAGGAATTAATTTCTTTCGCAATTTGAGACAATTTATCAGAATATTTTTTTTCAACCATACTTTCTAAATCTATGTCAAAATGAATACCTAAACGTGTTCAGTTCAGTTCAGTATGAGACCAGTCAAAATTCCAGTTTTTGCATAATTTTGCATCTCTTTTTTTATCCTATCCAAATTCGCTTTGTTTTTTCAATATTAATTTTTAGCCCAGAGAATCTTGCAAAGAATTGTAATTTATTTAAAGTAGCATAAAGACATCTTTCAGAACCATCCAGTGTCATCGTCATATCATCTGCAAATTGTGACATAATGTATTCAATGTTATCAATTTATATTCCTCTTATATACTTATTATTTTTTATCATTAAGGCCAACATTTCTACACAAACCAAAAATATATTTAAAGGATCCCCTTGACGACAGTCCCGGGTTATTTTAAAGAAGGGTGATGCAAAGCCATTAACCAATACACTAGCTTCAATTTCATGATAGAAAAGGTTTACCCACTGAATCAAATCTGGTCCAAAGTGATAGAAATTAAGAACATTGAGAATATATTTCAAGTCAACTTGAGTCAAAAGCTTCTCAAAGTCAATCAGCAATGAGTAGTCCAGGGATTTGGTATGTTTTCGGTATGTCCCATCAGGTCATAAATTAGTCTAGTTACTTCTCCTATGTATCTTCCAATGATAAAGCCATTTTGGTCTTCATTGATGATACTTGGAAGAATAGGCTTAATTCTGTTGGCAATGGCTGCAGCAGCAATTTTATATGAAATATTTAAAAGCGAAATGGTTCGCCAGTTCTTTAAAAACCTTTTGGGCTTATTTCTTTTAGGAATACATGCCTGTTTTTGGGAGACAGATAAATTTCCAGTTCGAAAAGCAAAATTCAGAGATTTAATCAAGAATTCGCGCAAGATCATTCCCCCCAAAATTGAACAATTCGGCTGTAAAACCGTCACGACCTGGGCTTTTATCATTTTTCATATTTTTTTAAGGCTGTGAAGACTTCAACTCTTGTTAAGAAGCCTTCTCTTGTTCCGCCTCTTGGTATAAGAGTGAAACCTTTCCTTTCTGCTGCTGGGATTGAGCTAGAACATATAGCTCCTTCCCGTTTTCTTTCTTCTCCGCCTTGGCAATTGGTTAGGCCACAAGTTGATCTAACATTAACTACATTTAAAAAATCAGAAACAAACGAGTTACAGTAGAAACAAGAATTTAGTCAATTAAGAAATAAATATAACACATACAAATCCTTATTTACAGATGGGTCCAAGGATGGTGGCGCAGTGGCATGTGCCACTGTCATTGGATCCCGAACAATATCTTCTAGAATACCAGATAACAGCTCTATATTTACAGCAGAAGCTAACGCCATCTTAACAGCTCTTAAATATATTAATAAACACCGTAAATTTAAACAATATATCATCTTTTCAGATTCTCTTTCGTGTCTTCAGGCTATTAAAAATCTTTCTTGCAAACATCCACTTTTATTAGAAATTATTGAATTGTACAATGAACTTGCTACTGGCCAATGCGACATCGTCTTTTTGTTGGTTACTCCAGCCACGTTGGCATTTCTGGGAATACAATGGCCGATCTTGCTGCTAAGGCAGCACTCAACAAATCTGTGACACCACTTCTAATTCCATACTCTGATTATAAAGCCAGCATTAGAACATACATCCGCGATCTAATGCAGAAAAAGTGGGACACCCAAGTAGGTATTAATAAATTACATGCAATAAAACCCTACATTGGTTACACTTACTTGGGTTGTCAGTCCAGATTTGAGGAGGTCATTATGCGACGATGTCGCATTGGCCATACCAGATATACTCACGAATATTTATTGAAAGGCGAAGATCCTCCGTTTTGTATCCCCTTGTGATGAAAGAATCACAGTCAAGCATGTCCTGCTTGACTGCGTTGAATATTCCATCACAAGGGATAAGTATTTTAATGTCAAAACACTGAAGGATCTTTTTTATAATGTTAATTATCATTTAATAGTTGAATTTTTAAAAGAATTAGATTTGTTGACAGATCTGTAAATAGCTAAATATTTTATTGTTGGTAGTTTATATTAGTAACTGAGATTGTTAGTGGCTGTACCCTCAAAGGGGGGTTGAAGTAGTGTAAAATTATTGTCCTCCTGAGAGGGTACGTAAGTCCCCAAATGTTCAAAGTCTATTTAAACTTGCCAGGATTTTTAAACGTAGCATTTTTGTCATTTTAATTTTGGCTAACATTTCTTCCAATCGCCAGCAGCTGAAGGGATGGTGTAAATCCAACTAGGGTCCATGCAGGTAGGAAAGGTACTGTAAGTCCCCATGGACCCTAGGATGGTGATCTACATTCTGTTGTTGGCGATCTATAGCCTGATTTTATATTGTATTGTCTCAATAGTGCTATTAGTTTTAAACTTTCCACGCTGGTTTTAATTCTATTTGTGATAAACTAGTTGTTTTACTGTCCTTCGTCGACAGGTTTTTATAATGTACATGTGTTTCATTTCAATATCAAATGTTCTCGTCACGATATGGCTGAAATATTGCCGATGTGACGTTAAGTATTCACTCACTCACTCACTCAACTCTTGTTAATTCACCTTCCATACTAGTTGTTTGTTCATTACTTACTTTTGGTATGGTAATATCTTTTAAAAGTTCATCTAGATCTACGTCTTGTTGTGTATATAGTTTTTCATAAAAATATTTCACCTCTTTTGATAGAGTATCGAGGTCATTTAGAACAGTTCCATCACCTTTTTCTAATTCTACAAAGGATTTATTTAAGAAATTTTTGGCTTCAAGTTTCAAGACGTATTTTGTTGGTTTTTCGCCCTGTTCTATCCATTCAGCCTTTGATCTGACTAGCATCCCTTGTATTTTCTTTTCATTAATGTCGTCTAAATTAGTCCTGATTTTTTAAATTTCTTTTAGACTAGCATTTTTAGCCATGTCTGTATCTGATTTATGTAGTCTGATTCCAGCTTGTTTTCTGTATGCAACATAATTTTCTTTTGAGTTGAGGCATAATATATTGTCTTTCCTCTAATCATTAGTAGTAGTGTTTCCCTTGGTAATTGATCATCAATAGAATATGTTAAATCATTGTCCTTGTTTTCATCATTGATTTTGTATTGATCAAATGTAGATTTTATTGTGGATTTAATAATTTCCACATATTTTCTACCATGCAGTAAGAAATTATTCAATTAAATCAGAAGCCTCGACCACGAGGCATATTTGAAAGTGTGAGTGATAATTCTATGAGGGAGTGATCAGATCCTATACTAGGTGATATATCACAGTGTCTAATGGCTGATAGCATTTGATGAGAGTTAAAAAAGAAATCAAGTCTAGCTTGTTTCAAAGGGGTTGGCTGTCGCCATGTATATCTCCTTTCACCAAACTTTTGTTCACACCAACATTACCAAAGGGTCTTTAAGATCCAGATCTTCCATTAGGTCTAATACCTTTTGTCTAGCCTTGGGATTGTTAATGTGTTCGTAGTTGTATGTGTCTGTTGCTTGATCTTGTACTAGATTCCAGTCTCCCATACTATTATTTTTCATTTTCAAACTTTTCAACAGCATCTATGTCTGGACAATCATGACTAGTGGAACCTTGCTTACGTATGTATGTAGTTACGCATTATTCATCTGGCACCAGGAGACATTCGCAACTGTTGGCACCATCATCTGGCACCAACTACTATTCCTTTTCTGAATACAACTGTACTGTATAATCAAGTATTGATAAGTAACTGTATCATTTCAAACAATGTACTTTGTTGCATGGATGACCCACCGAAAAAACAAATAAGTTGATGATGATACTGTTACGTCCTAAAGTACTTACAGTCCATCAACATCCACTAGACTCTTAAATTGAACATCATTAAAAAGGTATACGTGTAACCTTGTAGTCGTTGATTATCTGTCCAGAATTGATTGTTATACCAGCTTGACCTAATGTTTTCTCATTGACTGTATACCGTTTCTTGACATCAGTCAAAACGGTCCCCAATGCATTTCTATCAACGATGCATTCTCACACTTACTTTTTGTACCTGAAAGAGGTATTATCCCATGTTAAACATGTCAATCGCGAACATTGTGGTCTAACAGACATTGTCACTGTGTTTCATCGTGTTCCAGCATTGTTGTACTTCGGCAACCTTCTGCTTTATGATGCCCAATCATTATGAAATATATATATACAGAATAGTTCATCGTTTGCAAACTTTATGTTGTCAAAAACTATTATCAGTGTGCAATAAAACCTTTCTGAAAAATGTCGCACCCCTGTCGCTCATTTATACATAACGAAGAGAAACAGCATGAGATGTTTGTAAGTAACAATTCATTTCAGAAACACAATTAGGATCTCGTGATGATCGTCATGTACAGATAGGGAAACGGAAGAACAGGGTGTAACAGAACACAGTTAGTTCTAGTCCATCAAGAAACCCATCAGAAAACTGTACATACTGTTATCATGCTTCGGACATACTCTTTGGAAAATAAGTCTGGATGTTTTCTTCATGGAAATAGTGAGTTACGATACATGAATGGTGGCATTATAAGCTTAAAAGACAAAATATGGGCCAACATGTTGACTCAACGTCAAACTGTTCACGCCAGTAAAGTCTCATGGAAATACTTCTCAGTGACACTTCTATGGACAATATGAGCAATCGTTATCAGCTTGAAACAATAAAGAAACATTGACCAGCACAACTAAACGGCAACAGTATTGGCGCAAGCATATTGACATCGAGATAGCACTTTCATGGACAACACGAACGGGTGATTCAGATCATCATATCATTATACTGTCCTGTCACGTTTGCGTGACATTTAAGAATGCATCCAGACATGTCAGCCTCAATCCAGAAAATCAAGATTTTATCTGGACTCATCTGAAAAGATCTCATGTGACCATTGGTGATTTCCCCGTTATTTCTACTCTCTACATCATGCTAAAATGTACAATGGTAGAACCAGGTGGCGGATGTTGAGGATTAGACGATTTACCGTCAAGTGGCCAGCAATCAGGCCGTTTTATATACTCAATTTCTTGAAGCCTAATTTTATTTTATTTACTTGTAATCAATGATTTAGTGATGTGACCTGATTTGCCTAACATGGGTGTAATCAAACATTTCATGTCTGCAGTAACGTGTGCCGAAGCCTTTGATACATAAACAATGATTCCAAACATTGCCGGCCTATGGGACTTCTACCGGAATGAAGCACAACATTAGCAAACGTGAGCAATACTACCAGCTCCCAGAGATTTGACGACTTTTCACTGAAATGTCAGTTTTAGGTTGCGAAACAATTCTATTTCTGGTAATCTCTTTTCTCATTTGGTCTTTGTTTGACGACTGATCATATATAGAACGTCATACTAGTGCATTTGGATGTTTTGTATTGAACGAGACATGATGTCATGGAGCAGAGAAACAACGAGCTCAAAGAACGAGTTGTTCCCCTGCTCCCATTACATCTTCGGGTTCATGCCGATGTGACGTTAAATAATAACTCACTCACTCTTCGAGTTCAATACAAAACATCCAAATGCACTAGCATGACGTTCTATATTTATTATATACCCTCTTATCTTGCATTCATCTGTTACTTAATAAAACAAATCATAGCATAGCGATACATATTTTCACGCCTCTCGATACTTCCGCAGGTTAGTTTGATATTAAGTATCACTCCACGCGTGGGCGGATCACGCAGCTGACCTAGATCATACATTCCTCCGCATGACGTCATGAATCTAGTCCCACTTTCACAAATTACCATAGGCAACATAATAACACCATTCTAATGACATTTTTTCATATTTTAATGCATACAAACCTGTATTAAGGAACGAACAATCTATTCGACTATTACATCGATCTGTCAACTAATAAACATTGCATAAAGTTCAAGGTCATTTTCAATTTTCAAACACGCTGACGTCATCAGTTAGTGAGAGTCAATGTCGAAGCTCACATGTACAAGGATTTGTACACTGTGAGGATACAATTTCATTTCCGTGGAATATTTTAGGATTGAGTGGAATTTCCGTCCCTTGTTTTAGTCTCCCTTTCCCAAAACTCAAGATACTCCTGGTCATCAGAATCTGCTTAAAGTTGAACGTAACCCCATTTTAATTTTCTCCTTTCATCCCACCCACGCAATCCAAACATTTTAGTAGAATAGTACCATAAAGTGTTCAAAATTGACTGAGATGAATGATTCCCAAATTTGCCCTTTTCCCACAACCGTTCCCCATCTTCGACTGACAGAGACTCGGATTTATTTGGCCGATTCCCCTTACCTTGTTGTTTTAATTCTTTCCCTTTGGCTTCCTGAACTTTTCACCTGGTACGGAATTCCGCATCTCGCAGAATGTTGAAGGGTAATCATTGTCACTAAGGTGACGATCAGTGGCGCGATGGTAGGATGTTAATGTGTCAGGTTTGTAGGTTTCACCATGGTCCTTCTCCAGAGAAAGAATGTAGGATCCAATAAGAACATCGTCTACTTCGTGCATTTCATGCAACAAATGACGCTGTCGCCAGATTGACCTATATCGAGGCAAGAAAATTGTTATAAACAACTTTGTACTGTTAAATCATCACAGGGTCATATCCCGATAGCGGGACTTTGGGATTTATTATACCAATTCATAAAAAGGGAAGTTACAATGATCCTGCTAATTACAGACCTATAACCTTACTTGACGTGGCAGGCAAAATATTTGCTAAAGTTTTGTGTAATAGGCTAAGTAAGTGGACAGATGATGAAACCTTTATTGCAAATGAGCAAGATGGGTTCGGGAAGGGTTCCCAGACGTCTGGCAACATATTTATTCTTCATACTACCATTAATATGTACTTATCACTGTATAAGGGAAGACTACACTGCGCTTTTATAGACCTTAATGCTGCCTTTATATAAACTTTGGACTGGAAATGTAAACGGTAAGACATTTAGACTGATTCCAAACATGTCTAAAAATGTCAAGTCATGTGTTTCTTCAGAGAATGGTTGTACACCTTTTTTGATTGTTTGGAGTCCGCCAAGGCTGCCAACTGTCACCTTTCTTGTTCTCATTTTTTTATCAATGATATTTTCCAATTTTTTAGCGCAGATAACCAAAGATGTATTAATATTGGTCTCATGGATATATTTATATTATTATTTGCTGACGATATTGTTTTATTTGACAGCACTGTCTCCAGAAAAGACTAGATAAATTGGTTTCTTACTGTAACAAATGGCAGTTAAAACTTAATAGAGATAAAAGTAAGATCATTGTTTTTCGAAAATATGAAAGGTTCATGTTGGACAGTAATGTCTTGCAGATTGTTTCTAGTTACAAGTATGTGGGTGTTCGTATCTCAAGCCCTGGTTCCTGGTACTTAACACAAAAGGTGGTATCACAATAGGCTTGTAAAGTTGTGTTGATGCTACAGTCTAGAATTAAGAATTTCTATAATCTACCAATTAAAGTACTACTACTACTACTACTACTACTACTACTACTACTACTACTACTACTACTACTATTTAATTGATGTAATGTTGCAAGGGGGAAACGGGACGCTTCTTTTTGAAAGTTAATCAATTCGTGAAAATAATCAAATATTGGAAAAGACTGTGTACTCAAAGAGATAATGTTATTCTCAAACAAGTGACCGTGATGAAAAGGGTATTGACTGCTGGGCACTCAAAGTTAACATTTATTGTCAGCAGGGAGGGTCAGCATGTCTTGTTTCACATTGTTTTCCAATAAATAATGGTTGTAGTTAGAAACAAAACTGTTTGTTTTCTTTACCGTGTTGACACTTTTCTTGTTCTCGATGTATGCCTTGAGATCTTTGATATTCTTTGTTACTAGAGACACTATGATTCCAAAGTAATCATAGAGTATTCCAGTTCAAACGTATCAAAATTCTCGTCAAATAACATTTCAAATAAGTCTTGATCGATAGTACCATAGATGTCATTGTTTGGCGACATTTTGAAAACAAGCAGACCATGTATGTCACGTGAAAAAAGACAAATACATTTTTTCTTTCAATCTTTCAATTTAATCAACAAGTACGATATTGTTTTAATTTTCTAAATTAATCGTATACAACCTAAAAATGATATTTTTATATTGAGTTGGCACACCTCTCGTTAGCTGGGAAACCCAAGACCTTCATATTACGTCTAAATTTAGTGGGTACGGTAAATCCCGGAAAGTGCCGAGCTTAGGAGAAGGTAGAACCGGCAGGGGTTCAATACGGAATCGGGGCGGTGGGGTAGCCTAATGGTTAAAGCGTTGGCTCGTCACGCCGAAGACCCGGGTTCGAATCCCCACATGGGCACAATGTGTTAAGCCCATTTCTGGTGTCCCCCGCCGTGATGTTGCTGGAATATTGCTAAAAGCGGCGTAAAACCAAACTCAGTCAGTCAATACGGAATCTGGGGTGCAATACGGAATTTGACCACGTCATCTGTATTGCACCCCTCTATTACTATCCTAAGTTTACATGGGTATATAATAAAAGATATTATGATACCCTACTTTGTACTGAGGCTATATTTAACATTGCTGTTTGCAATTTAAAGAATGCTACACAAAGATACAGACATTTTTCTGGCAATTTGAAAAATGTAACATATGTTATATTTCGGATAACACTTTCTTAGTAAAGTACAGATTCTAGTACTTTTTGGGTTGAGTCCCATCCGGGATTCGAACCCACACCCTCAGAGTCCGGCACCTAATCGCCAGCACACAAAGTCAGACGCCTAGACCACTCAGCCATCGAAAGTGTAATCCTAACTATAACATATGTTACATTTCATCACTTTCGATATGGCATTGTGAAAATTCAAGCATTTAAAGTATGAAAAACACTTTTTGAGCAAAATTTACTGAGCGTGTACTGTAATAACACCACATATAGAAAAGGGCCTTTGTTTGGTATTCAAAGATTTGCCAGCTTACCATTAACTGTGAAACATTGTAGATTTCCTTCGTTTGTCCGTGTTTTCCTGAGGTTTTCACGCACATATCATTCACTAATAAGTAATCAGATGTCTATAACTGATTGGCAATCTCCTAATCATAATTGATATCGACTTTTTTTGGACTGTACAGCTGTAAATTCCAGTACCATTCAAACAGATTGATTTAATGCTGAAAATTGAGCTCAACAAAAGACTGAACGATTACTGAGGGAAGTTTGACATCGTGTTTCACACAAATGTAATTCTCAGCGTCATTTTGTAATCGGGTATTTTATTGATTAATGCTGCTGTCCACAATGAAACAGGTAATCATATCTTGAATATATTAACTGACATTAGAACAATGGGGCTTTGTTGCATTTCTTGCAACGTGGTGTTGGCTGAGAGATTACATTATTTTGATAGCTTGTTCTTGATTTCATTGCCGTAATTGAACTACAGAGCTGTAAAATCCCCAATTCCTTTAACACATACCTGTCACTACCTTACCTCTTGTCATACAGAGCTCTCAATACCTTAACCCTTTTAACACACAGCTTTATACTTTATGCATTAAATACAAATTCCACCTCAATGATGAGGTCTGCAGCTAATGGGACAATTGTGTAAAAGGTCATATATTTTGTTTGCCTGAGTCCTGGTTTATGTACAAAACAGAGCTAGAGCTTATCATTAAACTAGGTGATCAATAGCGTTTTAGTAACAGAAGTATTAATCATACATAACTACAAAGACTTCTGAGTCACATGAAAAAATATTTTTGTCACGACACTGTCCCTAACGACCCGAGTAATGGTAATCCACACAATTGTACATTTACAACTTCCCGACTCCTGCTGAGTAAACGCGATAATAGCTTATCGGTTGCTGAAACCATTAACTATTCTCAAATAAATGTGATACAGACCATCGAAAGACATTTAGCGTTGCATTTACAAAATAGAGATTAAACACTCTTTTGTGATCAACGGGATATGTCATGATTGTTCTTAATTAACTTTAAAAGCTTTTGCCTGCAACTGGATCAATCTAAAACACGAATATCACCCTGTCTCGTGGACTGACAGTCATTTCTCTCGAGCACATCACTGAAGGCATGACGGGAAAAGTCATTCTCGACGAAGAGTTGAAGATCTCTTTCAATGCTGTGTCACTAGCTTTACAGGTCATTGGCATCTATGTGCCGCCTGGAAGACGGCTGTTCCAGACCGTCGCCCAGTGGATATACAGTGTAACAATCGAGGTATTAACATGGAGCAGTGTCTCACGATTCTACTTCATCTTTAAATCTACAGAGGGATTTCCAGGAAGTTTGATGACCATTCTTTCCTATTTCATGTGTTACTTGGGCTCTGCTTATCTGACTACAACCGTTCTGTTCGCAAGCACTAAGCACATGGATCACTTCTTGAAAGAACTGTCGGACTATAAGAAACAGTTTGGAATTGCGTTCAGTTTGAAGAAACTGAAGGTGTGGGTAGTTATTTTCCTTTCCACAATTTGTATCTATGCAGTTGTCACAGTTACAAATGTTGTACTTTGTGCCACTCTTTTCACAGAGTCTCTCGTCAATGAATTCAGTGTTCCTTTCAACAAAATGACAGGTATCTCAAGAATATTTGGAATGATTTTCGTTTGTGTAACAAACATGTTGAGCACAGTGCCATTCCTTATCGTTATGGTGTTCTTTTCATGGTGTTGTTACATTTTGAGGAAGGAATACGATGCGATCAACAAAGCTGTCAAACAAATGGCGAAAGACGAAAATGCAGATATGAAATGCGAAGCCATCAGACAACAACATATCATCTTAACGAGAATACTAGACAAGTCTAACTGCATGATAACGCACTTTCTGTTTTACTGCAACGCTGTGTTTATCCCTGTAATATGTTTCTTGTTGTATGGTCTTGTGAGAGTAAAGCTCTCCGCTGAGGAATTCTTGACTGCACTTGTTGCAGCGACAACAGGAATATCAACATTATTTACGGCTACACTGATGTCTGCCAATCTCAATGTGAAGGTAGGACTTCGATGAACTAACGTTACTTGATGTGGTGTCAAGGTATTTAGGTGTATACTGTAATGGTGCTAACTGCAACGCAGCTATGTAAACGAAGATTGCTTAACATTTACTAGCTTTTGTCATCATGGAACCTGGAGTCTGTGTACGATTCTCTTTCTTGGTACAGTACGTGAAGCTAAAACATTTTACACTATTGGATCTAAAGTTGTGATAGTTGTAACTATTATTAGGAGTTGTAGCAGTGATGAGAGTTCACTGATACCAACTCCAATTGTAGGTACGGGCTCTAACACTTAGTTTACGAATTGTTTTGAATTATATTTACAATTCAGTATATAGATATCCAGGCCTTTGATAAAATATAAAGTTTCAAATGCGCATATTTTCAAAAGATGACGATCTTTCCTAATTTGTCTTTGATCTTGGCGAATGACTGTTTTCTACAGTTTGCTTTTTCAAACACACGTTCACGTTGGTTTTTTCTCAGGTAAACGTTTAATTTGCATAAACATGTGTCTGTTATGAAAGACACATTTCACCCTCACCTTTTTGCACACACCTAGTATCATCCCAGTTTCATTGTAAAAGATAAGTGTATGTCCACCATATAGTCTGAATAGGACAATTGATTTTGACTTAAGTAGAGATTGTCTGGTCCTGACACGATTGTTTACAGACCACGTCGTACAGGTGGAGTACTGCTCCTATCTTCCATTCATTTTGTTGAAGCAAGTAGTTAACACAAGCAAATCATATTTACAAATCACTCAACAACAAAATGTTGAAGCTAAAAGTGTGACACTTTTGTCACACCAAGTTATGGTATGCTGTACAGCTCGTTGGAGTAGGGCATATTTACTGTTTTCGTCAACATCTGGTGTCATCGCAAAATTTCTTGATTGACCCTTAGAAAAAGTTGCAGCAATACTTTCCCAGTGGGATCAGTTTCAGCAGATGCTGACTATTCTCTTGGGTAGAAAATAAAATTTCACACCGAGAGTCGAACATTTTATATCTTCCCAAAATTGGTTTGTTAAATACCACATTTATCAATTACATTTTATCCATTTCTTCGGCACTTAACCTATTTGTTAAACATTGAAGTTGTTGTATGATCAGATCTATACATTATTTGCATCATTTATCCTTCCATATAGGAAACTTCAAATTTGCTAACTTGCACTTACACACTCACTCAAAGCGTAGCCACAAGTAGCCATGTGAAAACATATTTTCATCAATCTTCATATTTTTCATTAATACTAATATTTGTTTAGCGCCAATATCCTGCTCAGCTGCTCAAAGGCGCTTTGTTTTTTCCCCTCGATCATTGGATGTCAACCTCAACGGCACATCGTATTTTCAATCTCAACTCCCCAGGGAACATACAACTCGCGCAGCCACTAGGCGCACCAAGTTAATGTGGTTATCCCATCCTTACGAGGTACCCATTCATAGTTTGGTGGACTGGGACACATAGTCACAGTACTTTGTCCAAGTTTACTGCACGTTGCTTTACCCGCAACTAGGTGTTTGCGCGTATTCATGTGGCCACCATCTGGGCATTTACCAACGGATCCGTGGGTTCTTTTAAGTGTGTATACTGTACTGTTCTTTTGTACTGTGCACTGGGGATTGTGACATTGAAAGATTCTGCACAAAAAGCTGACTCTAATATGTTTACACCCGGTCACAGGTGGGCTCGATCCCGGCACCTAAAGCTCGCTGAATCACTAGCCTGGTGCCTTAGACAGCTCGCCCTCCACGCCTCCATCTCCAGATGGACAAATAAATACTGAATCTGCATCGACACTTAACATGTGTTACCACGTATTATAGGTCTTTAAGCAAAGAATTTGAGCTCAGTACTACTTTGCAAAAGCCTTAGCGTAAAAAGTCGGTAGGGTAGCCTATTGGTTAAAGCGTTTGCTCGTCACGTCGAAGACACTGATTCCATTCCTCACACAGATACAATGTGCCGCTTAATGCAGTCGATTATATATATCAAACAGTGATGTTATAGGGTTTGTGTGCAGAGGCAGCTAAATTGTTCACCAGTAACAATACCGGGAACATGTGATACATGTCTGAAAAAGTAGGTGCATTGAAAGACGCTTTTGTTCACTTATCCGTCAAATTTGCTAATGTCATCAAAATTCCTCCTCCTGAATAGATTTACAGGTTTGTTGCAATCTTGATTCTTGTTCCCTAATTGAACAATGTTTTAACAAGGGTCAGTTAAGGTTCTAGGAAATCAGTTAATTTCATGGCTATATTTCGTTCCATTACGTGATTACAAAATTGAGAATCGGTTTGTTAATAATTCCCCAGTGTACTCAGATAGTTTCGACATGTACACAGAAACTACTTGATTGTGGTGATGCTTCAGCCTTAAGATATGTGTTAGACCTTATTAAATATATGTATATATAGTCTCTATATTTTCGTTTTTTACTGACAGAAAAGTATTTATTTACCCAAAAGTATATCAACTATCATTAATAGTCCTAACAAGGAGCGTCTGTCTCTTTATTAATATAAGTCATCGAGGATTTCACGTTCATCCCCATGAATTGTGCGATGGACCAGCAGGTATCTTCAGCGTTTACGTTCCTCAAATCAAACCTGCAAATTACGGGTCATTATGTACTGCCATCGAGACCGCGTACCCGACGGCGATGTCAATGGGTATACATCATAACCCTTCTGATACTTTCCTGGTCCAATTGTGGCCGCTTTTTCTGGGTGATCAGCTCGGAAGATGGACTCTCGGGAATAGCCGTGGTCTATATTTCGTACTTCCTATGTATCCTTGGAATAACCTACCAATCTACCGTTCTACTGCATACATGTTGTACAAACTTGAACGCCCTTCTGATCGATATTCTGGCTACAAACAAACCTATGGACTCGCTTTTACTTTAACAATAGTGAAATTGTTCCAACGTATCATGGGTTGTATGATGGCCGTTGATGTCATATTTAACTTTATCACAAATGTTACCTGTTTTGCTGTTTTCACCAATTCGCTTCTGTTAAATCCGTACATTCCCTTCATTAACATGGAGGGTATTTTGAAGATAATTGGACTGACTGACTGAGTTTGGTTTTACGCCACTTTTAGCAATATTCGAGCAACATCACGGCGGGGGACACCAGAAATGGGCTTCACACATTGTGCCATGTGGGGATTCGAACCCGGGTCTTCGGCGTGACGAGCCAACGCTTTAACAATTAGGCTACCCCACCGCCCCGAAGATAATTGGAATATGCTAGGTTATTATAGTTTGGGAACTGTATTTAGTGTCCAGTTTTGATGCAGTTTGTGTGTTTCTCATATATTTTGTGAAAGGAATTTGATGCAGTAAACCAAGAGGTCGAAGAAACGGTGGAAGCCAGGAATGCAGATGATAGATGTAAAACTTGATTGGAATTACCAAGAGAGCCAATAAGATGACGACACACTATTTATTTTCATTATACGCTTCTTCCATGCCAGTGATATGCTTACTTTTGTTTGATACGATCCGGGTTTCTGTGGAAGAATTGTTTAGGCATTCATACTATTTCCATCTGTTTCTCCTGCACCATCATCGCAGCTCAGCTCAATGTCAAGATTTTTTTGATTGCTGCTTCCTTTTCCCTTTTTCCAGAGTCAGGATTCCAGGTTAGAATAAATCACTGATTACAGCTTGACGTATAAGACGAAATCGACTGCTTTTGTGGCCCTGTGTATGCATCGAATACTGTTTAGTGTGCCGTAAGCAAAGTCGTCTTCAAAAAGTCAAACGAAATGTGTATATATATTTCGTCAAATTCATCCGAGGGAAGCATGCCCAATGTGGAATACAGTACCCAGTTTGCCTGTCAAGTGGCGTGAACAGCCCAGTGATATCTCCTCCCAGCGAAGAATACACTGCAGGGTTGATTTGGGAGTGTTATATCCCTTAGGATTGGACAAGTGTTTCACTGAGGGTAGGACCAAATCAGAATCAGAGAATTCCAGGATAGTTTGTGCACCTGTCTGAAAAGTGTAGGTTGGAAGGGCGCCCATGCTTGAGGCTTATGAATACAATGAATATTAATATGTTTTTAGACGACAATAGTAAAATAAATAAATGATACATTTGGGATTTCATTTTCTGAGTTCTTTCAACCAGTGATGATACCTGCTACTTTTTAAATCTGCTTCTCAATGAGACCGCCATAAAGGACAAAAACATTCTATGTTCATTTAGCATATCAACTGAAGATACAAGTTTCGTGATGTTAGGTGATGACTAAGGGTTTAGACTTCTTCAAATTAAGTAGATATTATACTCATCAAACTTTTGCTTACAAATCTGGTGGGTAGTCAACGGGTGTCAAAGGGTTAGGTAGTTATGGCACCTGTTTGTCAAGCTTCTGGACCTTCAGAAAACACCACTATCACTGACGTGTTCCTATCCAGTTACAATACCAACGCAACATGTAATTAAATTAGAGGGTGTAAGAGTGGTTCCGAGCTTTATATCTATATGTCAATGTGTATTTTCAGGCACACGGTTGCCTTGACGACTTGTTGCGGGTGGATATGTCACAGCTATCGCCCAAGACCCTGCAAATTGTAAGTACGTGAAGAAATGGATACCAGTTTAAACATGTTGGGAAAGTAATTCTTGTGTAAAGTTTACTTCCTATATTCGGTACCAACATTGTACTAATTTATTGGCTGGTCCAGATTCCATTATAGCAGCCTTACACAACGGTAAATCTACATAAGGACATATAGATGGAGTATGGAGCAAGTCATTTTTCTGCCCTCATAATCAGAAGTGTTTCTTAGCAGTCATGAAACATCTGCAACAAACTATTTTCAGGTATCAATATTTGCGAATCGACTGGCAGGACCACCTATTGGCTACACCGTTTATGGGCTGTTTACTGTAGATGGTTCAACTCTGCTCACTGTAAGTGTGATACACTTTTTCTAAGTTAGATCGAGGGTTTTTGATACATCGTGTTTCTAGATCGCATAAATCAGTGGTGAGTAATTTTGATATGAAGATTGCAATGCCTATTTATTAGATTAACTCCATCGTCGTCTTTAGATAAATTGTCGTTCTGGAGATCGGAAGTTTTCTTACTAAAAGAGGTTAAACATGACACATTGGGTTACCCTTCCTGCATATCGGTATTTGGGGATAAAGCAAGGACAGGTCTGTTCCACTTCAGTATAGTTTGATGTTAAAACTGTAACATGGAATCTCAGAGAGCTAACCATAGATTTTAAAACTGTGATATAGAATCTCAGAGGGCTAACCATAAATGTTAAAACTGTGATATAGAATCTCAGAGAGCTAACCATAGATGTTAAAACTGTGATATGGAATCTCAGAGAGCTAACCATAGATGTTAAAACTGTGCTATAGAATCTCAGAGAGCTAACCATAGATGTTAAAACTGTGATATAGAATCTCAGAGAGCTAACCATAGATGTTAAAACTGTGCTATAGAATCTCAGATAGCTAACCATAGATGTTAAAACTGTGATATGGAATCTCAGAGAGCTAACCCACGCGTTGCAACAGACAACTGCTTTCACCTCATCTTATCTGTTTTGTAAGAGAATATTATCGGAAAATGTTGACTTTTACCACACTCACGCGAGACAAAAGACACAATTCGCAGATGATAATTTTGAATGAATCATTCTTACGCTTCCTCGATGGACAAAGGAGGCACAAACACAACGTTTTCGCTTGTCTTTATCCTTGTGTACTCACACGAGTTGAGAGTGCAATCCCAACTATTCCTTGAACTTTCTGCAGATCTCCTCCGTTTATATGATACTGAAACTTTTGTTTAACTTCTTGTTTAGATCATTTTAATAAACGAATGTCTTTCCTGTCATCAAATTCCAAATTAAGCACTTGACTTACAAAATCTTGGCAGCACTCATCAGAGCGCATCTTGCTTGGACACTTTCCCAAAAAAGGAATACGAAGAATGTAGTGGGCATGGCCAGACCCAATGTGGTTACTAAGGGCCCATCAAAATATTTGGTTAGCCCTTCATGTGCATTTCATACTTTCACGAACTTGCCGGCACATGCTTGCACAATTTGAACGTCATCTTCTTCGGTTACCGCGAATCATTACGTTTGAGTCCACAAATGAATCTATAAACAAGAAACATATTAGAAACAAAATGTTCTTTTAATGTCAACATGATCCGAGTGTTGTATACGGGTATATCTTTAACTTACATATTTACAGCGTCTTGATAAAATGGATGTAAAATAGAAAGCATCTGAGTATGGATTACCTTGCACTGTTCCTTAGTGTCGCAAGCTTTCAATGACAGAGCTGCTTGATTGCTACTTTTCACCTATGTCCTCTTTACCGTTTTTTGCAGATTATTGGAACCTTGCTGACGTATGCTGTTATCATTCTTCAGCTGACACCAGGAGACATCGCACCTTCTGTTACCAACACAAACACTACCCATTATCTAAATGAATCAGTGTATTAATGAGTAAAACTGCGACCTCTTACTTGCAAAGCTAGATAAAACAATTCCTTCTGAACAGGACCGTGATTGGCTAAGATAAAATATTTGAAATTATCGCTAGCACCGTTTTCTCAAGAAATGATACAGTAAAGGCGTTTACATTTAACCCTCGCTTTTCATCATTTTTTTATGTGATTAAATTAACGGCAAAGACATAAACCCACAAAACATACTTCTTAAGCAATATAAACACGACAAACCGAAACGAAAATGAAATGATGATTACAATATTACTGTCTAATGTACCCAGGTCTGTTATGGTGCGCTGAAACTTATGTCGTCTTGCATTGAACATTACTGAAGTGTAAAGTGTCCTCGCTCTTCAGTCCACAATCATCCTTCTACGTACGTCGGGCGGTGAGGTAGCCTAGTGGTTAAAGCGTTCGCTCGTCACACCGAAGACCTGGGTTCGATTCCTCATTCCCCACATGGGTGCAGTGTGTAGACCCACTTGCCCGCCGTGGTATTTCTGGAATGTTACTAAAAGCATACTCACTCACTCACTCACTCACTCACTCACTCACTCACTCACTCACTCACTCACTCACTCACTCACTCACTCACTCACTCACTCACTCACTCACTCACTCACTCACTCACTCACTCACTCACTCACTCACTCACTCACTCACTCACCTTATATGTATTTAATGTACTGTTTTGTCAACGCTGCAGTATACTTTGTGAACTATTGTGTACATCAGTTAACTCTTGTAGCTCCTTTTGTATCCATAAAGCATTGTCCAGTTGGCTTTATATGCCTCAACACAATATAATCGTATGTTATTATTGTGCCTATCAACCACCTAAATTGTCGTCTAGCTTACATCGTAGACTCTTGTCGGGGTTTCTTCGTGTTTCCAAAATCGTTGTATTTTTATGATATCTCATCCATTGGATTGCCTGCTTCAGGATAAATTGTTTGAGGTGGTGGTATGTGCTGCTAGACGATCAATCAGAGGGCACAAATTGGAAGTGCCATGATAACATTATAAGTTGGTACTGAGGCAACCTTCTGGTTTATGATGCCAAATCATGACAAAATGTATAAATGAATAAATTAATACATGTAATTGGAATTATTGCATACATTGTACTGTCAAGTAATATCAGATAAGCTATGGTGTTATGTTTTATGTTTATGTCTGTTTGTTTACAGTGTCCATATATATTGGTTTGCAATAAAGCTTTTCTGCAAAGAGACACCACCCTGTCGTTGATATATACCCAAAAGCAGATGTCATCGTGACACATACACACAACAAACAGACTCACAGGTAAGCTTTGACTGAAATGTTGTTAAATGTAAAGTCAAATATTTCAAAGTATGGTAACGATCAACAGGTCACAAGAACCTGGCCAAGGCGAATGAGCCACAACACAAGAAGGGGTTCACAACACAAGAAGGGGTTCACAACACAAGAAGGGGTTCATAGCCAAGTTTACATGGTCAGTGTTCCCACCTTTTGCATTGGAGTGAGCTCTGCAACTTTCAGCTCATTGAGGCAAAGAAACGTCCTGGGAAAGATCAGTACATATCCGAGGAAGGAGATTGAGGGTTACCGACAGCGTTGTTTGAGGAATTGATGACGCTGTACACTTCGCTACATTTCATCCCAAACGTTAAGAATAGGTGACGAATCAGGAGATCTGGCGGCCACACATTACCAAATTGTTCTGATTACGAACGTTGTCGTGTTGAGCCGCTCACACTCACTGCCGTCACTGCTGCAGCTAGTATCCTATCCCAGATCATAACGCCCCAACCTTCAAAACAACCCCTTTCAAGAACACATGGACACGTGTCCTACCGTCAGATCGGTAAAGAATTTAACATGTCTCATCAGTGAACAGAGCTCACGTGCTCTCCTTCCCACGTGTTACCTGTCCCACGGGAGATGTTGGCGTCGATGTTCCGTCTTCAGAGTTGGCCGCAAGGCACGGATGCCGAACTGTTCTCGCATATACAAATCTGTTGTCATGTATGGCTGCTGACTGAACCCTGTGCTGGAGGTGGCTCGAATTCATCAGTCTTGACATGTGATCGTTACTGGTGGTCAGCGACCAGGCGTAGCGGTCTATTATATGACGGTTTTACTGAAAACGTCGCCATAGTGCACATACATGATCAGCAGAAACTGTATTAGTTATGAAATATAACGAAACCAGTAAATCAATCTAATATTTGTTTTAAGCTACCTTTCATTACATTTACAATGTCTTACATTCCCATTCCTGTCTTAACTTTCTATTTCACTAAACGTAAACACCCAAGGGGTACCACAAACTAACAATCATTTGGCGTGCTGCCTAATCAACGTATAATTTCACAGCGAACCCTGCACGTGGCGAAAACGCATGCTCGAGAAGCTTTCCGCGAAACAGGTTGAAGTAAGGTGTGTTTTCGCGAACTGTTCGCATGTACACCAACTAAAACCTTACAACTTGTCTGGAAATTGTGCAGTGAATAAGTATAATGAATAAACAATACATTTGTGTTGACAGTAATTTTGTCCAATACTAATCGGTCAATTTACCCTAGTCGTAGCATGTCGAACCTGTTCCAGAACAATGACTGACTGACTGAGTTTAGGTTTACGCCGCTTTTAGCAATATTCCAGCAACATCACGGCGGTGGACACCAGAAATGGGCTTCACACATTGTGCCCATGTGGGGATTCGAACCCGGGTCTTCGGCGTGACGAGCCAACGCTTTAACCATTAGGACTACCCCATGGCCCCCAGAACAATGAAACGTCTGGAGAAAGATCATCACATATCCATGTGTTAATTTCACTTCTCAACTTCTTAAACTTCATTGAGTAGACGCGATAAGTGTCTGGCTATCTCACCTTTGCGGGTCATTGTTCTCGAATATGTTATGCTTTTCTTGTAGATTTCTTGCAATTCGAACAACCCTTGTTCACATCCAATCCTTTGTTCACAAGGTCACCAATGAAAGCATTCAGTGTCACAATAACTCCATTGTGTTGATGTAACATTTCAAAACTCTGGGGGGTATTCTTTCAGACTGACTGACAGACTGAGTTTGGTTTTACGCCGCTTTTAGCAATATTCCAGCAATATCATGGCGGGGGACACCAGAAATGGGCTTCACTTATTGTACCCATGTGAGGATTCGAACCCGGGTCTTTGGCGTGACGAGCCAACGCTTTAACCACTAGACTACCCCACCGCCCCGTATTCTTTCAGATAAGGTACAGAAACATAAAGAGATATCAAGTAAGGATTGAGATATAGGAATAATAGGATAACAAGGTGAAATGTGACATCAGAATATGTTGGCTATATATAACTTTAATGCGCACCCCACGAAGGTCCTCAAGCTTATTTAGCAAAACCTGAAAGATTGAAACGTTTTGATGAATAGTTGATGACGCCCAACCACTGGTGATAAATCTGTGTTTAGTGTGTGGCATGGTTCGTGTCACTCTCCCCATGACGGTTCCATGGAGTCTTGTCACTCACCTTGCATCGTCTGGCTCAATTCGGTAAGACCCGTGAAGGTCCGGGTTTGAATTGATCTTCAGTGACCAATGCTTGTCGTAAGAGGCGACTAACGGGATCGGGTGGTCAGGCTCGCTGACATGGCTGACACATGTCATCCGTTCCCAGTTGCGCAGATCGATGCTCATTCTGTTGATCACTGGATTGTCTGGTCCAGACTCGATTATTTACAGACCGCCGCCATATAGCTGGAATATTGCTGAGTGCGGCGTAACACCAAACTCACTCACTCAATTCGGGTAACTTTGCTGGTGCCCTTTGAAACGAATTCCGATCATGTCTCGGACGTGCACTTTGGTTAAAATGTCAGGAATCAGGTGGTGTTCTCCTGCTGCAGGTACATGTAGTCAAGCTACTGCAAAACAATTGGACTGGACTGATCTGAAAACATTACATGTGAACATTGGTGGTTTCCCTTATTTCTATGCTTTGTACGTCATGTTGTGTGTACATTTGTTAACGGCGGTACAACCAAGTCGCCGAACATCAAGATGAGTTGACCTGGCTTTAAAGAACGATATCCATTTTTTCTTATCGATCCTTGAGTTGTTTTGTTGATCTGGAGGACTGATCATTAACATTTGGGCTTGCAGAAACCTGTCACAAAAACTTAGATGCATACGAAAAGTGACTGGACATACTTGCATACCATTACCAAGTCCTTGGTGAGTGAGTGGGCGAATTTAGTTCTATGCCCCTTTTAGCAAGATTTCAGAACCATCACGGCGGAGGACACCAGAAATGGACTCCACACAGTGTACACATGTGGGCAATCAACCCCTAGCTAATGTACTGAGGGAAGAAAGAAAGTGATTTTCAACAATAAAGAAAATACATATTGAGCCACAGCATTTCAGAGACACAAAATAACATAACATAAGCGTGATATCAGCCATGTGAACCCCTTAAGAGCAAGTTTGGAGTTCCTTTATGAAAACAAAACATCCTTGCAGTTGTGCGTTTCATATATAAGCCTCACCATGCATTTATTGTAGATCATGTAAGATTCTTGAAAATTTACACATTTACAAAATTGTTAGGCTTTATGTCCTTAGTTTCCTTTAAAACGTATGTTTGAAACTTGCCTCAAGAATGAATTTACTGCTAAGCATTACACATCAATATTACCGGTGCTTCGTATGAAGTAATGGAGGACCGGCGCCTAATGATGGCTGGGAGACAAAGGCAAACAGATGTGTTTGGTCAGTTCGTGTGTTCGTGGAGTTTTCCACCCTTATCTTATTGACCAGGGAATAATCCTATGTGATAAATTGTTTCCACCATCTTTCCTCACGATAATTGGAATCGTCGTCAATTTGACAGCAAATGAATTCTCCAATATGATTCTTGAGCTTAACAAAGAGCGATCAATTACTTACGACGCTTGTAATTGCTACTTAGTTTCCGATGTTAACAGGTAGATTATTGATTAACGCCACAGTACGACACTCATAGATTTACTCATATACATAATTGATGGCCTAATGTGTGTACAACACAGAATTCTGTGATAGTATAGTTGTTGCTGTGTCCTAAAGATCCGGGCTAGAAGTGGCCTTCAGCAGCCCATGCTTGTCGTAAGAGGCGACTAACGGGATCGGGTGATCAGGCTCGCTGACTTGACTGACACATGTCATCGTATCCCAGTTACGTAGATCGATGCTCATACTGTTGTTCACGGGATTCCCCTGTCAAGACATGTGTACTTACCCATAGTTCCTTGTATGGTGGTGTACCTTCAGTTGTTGGCGATTTATATTGTATTGTCTTCTTTAATTAAAATGTGTTAGTTTTACATGCTTTTTTGTATTCATCTCTGTGATACTCTAGTATTTTTACTGTCCATCGTCGACAGGTTTTACTCTTCAAGATTGTCTCATATTTTCATTTTATAAATTGTTTTCGTCACGATACGGCTGAGACATTGTCGATGTGACGTTAAATATCAACTCACTCACTCGAGAGTACTTACATACCTCCGCCACGTAGCTGGAATATTGCTGAGTTTGTAGTTATACACCAAACAAACATATACGGGATATGTAATACAAATTAACTATATTAAGCATAGATGCTTATCTTCGTGATATACAATGTTGTGCTGCATTCAGTAAAATTGTTACGTGACTTCCGAGATTAAGATATCTTCATGTTGGCTCAGTTCGATTCCTCGAGTCTTGATGCCACTGCCCAGCGCCATATATGTGATGTTGATATAAGCGCCGTAAAACCATGTCTGACTTTTATTTGGCGGTAGTACATCCATGAAGCAATAGTGTTATACATAAATGCATGCTTGCATCCATCCATCCATCCATCCATCCATCCATCCATCCATCCATCCATCCACACACACACACACACACACACACACACACACACACACACACACATATACACACATACATACATACATACATACATACATACATACATACATACATACATACATACATACATACATACATACATACATACATACATACACACATACATACATACACACACACACACACACACACACACACACACATACATACATACATACATACATACATACATACATACATACATACATACATACATACATACATACATACATACATACATACATACATACATACATACATACATACATACATACATACATACATACATACATACATACATACATACATACATACGGGACTCGAACCCGCCAATCTGGTCCTGAAACACAAGACAACTCAAGTGCAGGAATTCAGTTTGTTCTTTTATCTTTCTACACGTTCCCATAATTAAGGTGACAGTAGCTTCCACACACATCGGGGCAGCATATGCCTCCGCCATAACGGGACTGGCAGTCTTTGTCTGACCTGCAACTTTCCTGCTGATAGCTGTCATTAATTGGGCAGACTTTCATCCGCCGTGGTTTGGGACATTGCTCTGAAACAAACACGACACAATGTTACACTCTAACATGTGACGAAACTCCCAGTTATATTTCCCCCATGATTGCAGAATGTGAACACCTTTTCAGTTAAAGAAAAATAAACATTGCGAAAAGAAGCGAAAAGTCCATCCTCGTACTCTCGAACTCCTTGGCAGGATTGCTACAAGGAAACTATATATTGTACACGTTACTTCATCGTTCATCTGGAAAAATCCATCTATAGAGAATAAACGTTTTGGGCACCTGGGCAGTACAAATTACATAAATGATCAATGAAAATCAGTGATGAAGCTAAATATATAAGGGCAAGCATGTCCTGACCTACCAGCCAGTAACATTCTTTACACAAAAAAAGTATGAGGTTGTTAAAATCACAGCACAGCTGTTATCCTATGATAACAAAACCCCTACAATTACTATGACATCAGACACAGGGTATTCTACCCATTCAAACGTAGCAGCTATGCACATATAATTTTGGTGCCTTGGATCTGTATCATATTTACTTGGTGATAAGAAATCCAAGTACATAGTTGGGTAGAAGAATATTAGTGACAATAACAGAAAAATATTATGGAATGTCCTTTGCCTGACAAACGAGACTTGTTCAACTGACAAACAATTTACTTCACGTTTATGGTCCTCTTTTTGGAGTAGGTAAATGTCATAATGAAAACAACCGAAGGCATTTCACAGGATTCTTAAAGAAACCAACGATGTTGGGAGACATTCTCAGTTACAAGGTTAACTTTGTTGATGGTGTTCTGCAAAGGGGTTACAGAAATGTGTGGGAACGAAGTGAAGTGTCATATCAAGTTGGTACGGGTTCATAATTTTAAGGAAAACCTCTCTGAACGACCACTTCATCGGTGTATGTGTTGTGTGTTATGTCCCAAAGCTTGGATAATAATAATGATAATAATCAGTCCATTTGTATTGCTCTAAAGCCACACCGACATGTACAGCATGCTCATAGCGCAGACACTTCATTATTATCCCGGATAACCCAAGCTGCCTGTGAGGCGCTAGAAGGTTATAGTCACATTGCTTATCCCACGGGGTACCTATGTTCTGCTGTTTAAACGAACTCACTTGCCAAACTAAAAAGTGAAACAAAAGGCTTTCATTTTGCATCTAAGGTCCAGTCACTAAACTTCTAAACCCACAAAGTGTGTCAAGTGTAAATATGTAATGTAGATGTGTCTAACAACTTGTCAGATAGTCTGTCTAACAATCCCTGGCCCCCCTATTATTTTCTTTTCCGCGACCCTTTTTCGCAATGCTAAATGAAGCAAATCTAGATTTCATCCGGTTCAGCAAATCCCCTCTCTCTAGGGATCCTGTTTATTTTAAAATATTACTTGTTACCTTCAAAATACGTAAGTCCCAAAACTTTCAAAGTTAAATTTAAACTTACCAGATTTTTAAACATAGTATTTTTATTATTTTAAACTGTCGGCTAAGCATGTCCTACAATCGCCAGCGACTGAAGGGATGGTGTAAATCGAGCCAGGGTCCATCCAGGTAGCAAAAGCACCGTAAGTCCCCATGGTCCCTAGTATGGTGATCTACCTTCAGTTGTTGGCGATCTTCGCCTGTTTATACATTGTATTGTCTTCGTAAATAAAATAGTTTTAGATTTCCATGCTAGTTTTAGACACCATCTGTGATACTTGAGTTATTTTACAGTCCTTCGATGACTGATTATTTAACAACTTATATTAATTGTGTATCCAAAACCTTTCTCGTCACTATGTGGCGAAAATATTGCCGAGGTGACGCTAAACTCACTCACTCACTGTTACCTTCAAAATTCTATATATTCAGATGTTGGCACGAACACAGTATCTTAAACGAAATGATGGCGTGTTAAGGTACTTTTATTACCGTCTGAGCCATGCTTGAGGTTTTGATTCGGAGAGTAAGTGATCACTCTTTCATGCATAAGACCCACAATATGTCAAGTATGATTAGTATGAAATTCTCTGTAAAGCCTAAGGCACAACCACGTCAACATACCTGAACTTGTCCTTTTTGGTTAAAGTAATCAAATTGTTTGTTCATTGAATTTTCTAGACCTTTTCACAGCAAAGTGATTGACAAGATTCAGGATGGCAGATATGCAATGGTAATGGCTTCCGAAATGTTACACTTGCAAGTAATTTTAGTGTGTAACGTGGCGTGTGTAACGTAAGAAGATAGCCTGCGCTTCACTCATATCAACCGCTAGTATTCATTTAGTATTAGTATTCAAGTTTATTTCGTAACAAGGCCTTAGGCCCACGTACAATACATGTACAAATAAGCATGTGTAATTATAAGATAGTGGCATTTGACAATCAGATTCATATGTATAAAGAACGCAATGACAATGCTTCCTTAATGTAAGAAGAACAATATGTTAGTGTTGAAAACTTGGTACAGGATAATGTGTTCAGAAAGTATTGTTGATCTATGTAATTTGGTAATGCTTTAAAATATTTACAGTGCAAATCATGATAAACTTTACTTTCAAATAGGAAATGAAATTCCTTTTCTACAAAATTATCAATACAAATATTATAAAGTCTTTGGTACCTCGGTCTTCCACCAAATGTACCAGTATTTTATATATTGGAAGTGCACCGATTTGTAATATTGTTATTCGACGCCTCGCATCTTTAGATTTCAATAAAGTTAAATATGGTTCAATGCAAAATACACTTTTGATACTGGAATAGACATCAAGCGATGAACATTTGTGCATTTCTGAAAATATTAATTGCTTTTGACATTCACCAACTCTTACATGAAACAGATCAAACTTACAAGATTCAGGATGGCAGATATGCAATGGCTTCCGAAATGTTACACTTGCAAGTAATTTTAGTGCGTAACGTGGCGTTAAGAAGCAGAAAAAGATAGCCTGCGCTTCACTCATATCAACCGCTATGATGTTGTGAACGCCCCATCAGAAGCTGAATAAGAGCTGGAAGGAGAAAAGCGACAAAACCCTTTTCCATGGTAAACGTTGTGCCATCTCATGCTTCAGTGCTCATTATAACCTCCCTTTGGTAAAAATGTCCTATCGAGAATGATTCACTCACTTTGAAGTTGTCCTGTAGATGACGACACACGTCTGAGGCACTTTGTAGTGCATGTAGATGACAGACAGCAGTAGAATCCTGGAACACAGAAACTCATTCAAAAACAAAGATCATACAAATCAAAATGACGCATATCCTACCACGTTGTTTTGTCAGACAAGCCTGAACTGTCAAAATATAACTAGATTTACAGATCTGTCAGAAAATACAAGGACACGAATCAAAGACGAACACCCGCTCATCAATCACATTGGTCGCAACACTTAATCAAAACAAACATACGTTTGGGGTTAATGTATATGGTCCCCTCAGGCTGTTACATTGATTATGCTTCTAGTACTTCCTGGTAAAGACACTTCTGTGTCTATTTGTTCCTGTGACCTAGTGAAATGATTATCTTACCAAGCCAAAAATACACATATGGTTATCAGGACATCACTCGTCTTAAGAGGATCTGTTTCAAGTAATGAACCCAGTGACAACGCAGAAAGCTTGCAGAAACTGGTCACGGTTTTGTTACTGTTGTAAAGAAGTTATAAAATGTGTCGTGACACTGCATTTGCTTTGTTTAGCATGTTGGCCAAAGATCTCGGTAGCCATGTCGTAAAACTCGACTCTTACGACAAACATGGGTTGCCGAAGATCAATTGAAGATCTGGGTCAGAATTGATCTTCAGACACTTAGAAAGCCTGAGTCCCAATGTGACTAAGCTGACCATAGTCCTCAAGGGGTTTATGCGATACAGATATCTGCGTCCACTATTTACAAGTGTATATAATAGACGGACACACAATAGGTTTGGTAACTAAGTGAATATGAAATCGTACAATGTAGTATACGAGTCCATTGCATATCATTACCGGGCCTTCATAACTTCAAAGTAGAAGTGAACTGAAATAGAGTTTGGTGGTCGTCTGGTCACTGGACAGATGCATTTATTCAGTTGTAATAATAATCTGAGCTCTGTCTTAGAAATGAGTGGATGTTAAACTGGGAATATCTCGATGGCCCATTTAAAGGACTGTGTAACCTGTTATTAGGTGAGGTGAGGTGAGGTGAGGTGAAATTGGGTTTTACGTCGTGCTTGAGAATATTTCGCTCATATGACGACGTGCATGCGTGTGTATGTGTATGTGCGGCTGCTCGTACTAGCCCAGACTGAAGCTGGTTTTATAGTGCTAGCCCACTGAGATACCATGCCGCAGTGAAGCATGAATACCCCACTCAGACACATTATACTGACTCCGAGCCGACCAGTCCTTGTTGTACCCATTAATGCCGAGCGCCAGGCAGGGACCAACAAGTACCCTATTTTAACGTCTTTTGGTATGACGCGGTCGGGGATCGAACCCGCGACCTTCCGCTCTCCGGGCGGACGCTCTAACCACTACACCACGGAGGCGGTCTGTGTTATTAGGTTGATATATGACTTCGTGTATTATTAAAAAAGACAAAACCCTTTCCTTGGCCACAGAAACATCTCTTTTGATTGCACGATTCTGACTGTCACCATCAAATAGTTACTATCCCAGTTGTTTCTTTACATTCGAGTGCATGAGATGTTTTATGAGACAATTCCAAATCATCAGGACAGTTTTTGTTTGAAACCACGAGACTGTTAAGAGTATAAGCACATTGACATTTCACTGAATAAACGTTGTTTTATAACACTAACAGCCACCATCTGTCTGGGTCTAAGCTGTCGGCAAAATCAGTCATTGGTGGGTGGGTGGATGGATGGATGGATGGATGGATGGAAGGATGGAATGGAATGGATGGATGGAGTGGACGGACGGTCGGACGGATGATGGTTGACGGTCAGATGGGTGGATGAAAATGATGGATGAGTGGATTGACGGTCGGACGGATGGATGGACGGATGGTGGATGGATGGATGGTGAGTAGATGGGCGGATAAATGGATGGATGGATGGATGGTGGGTGGACTGACGGTCGGATGGGTGGATGGATGAATGGATGGATAGATTTTGTCAGTTTTAACATCTTTTCTGACACGAAAAGAACCTGTTGTAAGCTGATGAAAATAGAACATTTAGGCCCGGACTTCCTTCCACAAAAAGAAGTCTGGTTTTGCACGCCGAAGCGGATTCCCCACATGGGTACAATGTGTGAAAATTTCAATTTCCCCGCAATGATATTGCTGGTATATTGCTAAAAGCGGCGTTAAACCAAACTCACTCACTCACTCAATCCCCCTCCAAAATACCACATATCTGGTCCCTAACAGGGATATTCCTACCTGGCTTGCAGCTGTCATTTCTCCAACACTCGTGTCTGCTGTGGATGTCAGGCTTGCAGGTATGTAGATAGGGACAGTAGTATACACGGCCTTGTACTTCTGCCAAACAAAACAGCTCAGCATTTTAAGGAAACATTAGAAATGCCAACGCAACGGATTGTTGACTTAAATATTGAAACCTTTTATCACAGTAATATCTAATGCTGTATCTGGTTATACCAATGCAAAATATCAACCCGTTTGTTTTATGTATCTTGACTTGCACACCAAAGACTTCCACACTAAGGCGGACATGAATATGTTATTTACCGGTAGATCAGGATATATTAATCTGATTCATTATTTACCACAGTTGGAAACACAGGTAATAAGGCGGACATGAATGCGTTATTTACCGGTAGATCAGGATATATTAATCCTTTTTTACCATAATTGGAAACACACATAAATTAGGCGGACATGAATATGTTATTTACAGGTAGATCAGCATGATTAATCCCTTTTACCACAGTTGGAAACACAGGTAAATAAGGCGGACATGAATATGTTATTTACCGGTAGATCAGGATATATTAATCCTTTTTTACCATAATTGGAAACACACATTAATTAGGCGGACATGAATATGTTATTTACAGGTAGATCAGCATGTATTAATCCTTTTTGCCACAGTTGGAAACATAGGTTAATAATGCAGGCATGAAGGGTTTTTACCGTTCGAACAGGACACATTAACCGTTTTTCTTGCCAACAGCTTGTTTCATCACTAATAATCAGCGAACCAATCAAACAATTATCACTGCCCTTTTGCCTTTTAACGCTCTATGGATTCTGTTTCAGCGAATAATGGTTTTCACTTGTGTTCATGTTTTATGCTTGCATAATTTACGAAAATGTCAGTTAAATGTACTAAAACGCTAATGGTGGTCGATCATGTTTAAAGATGACCTTTAACACAGCACGGAAGAAGATATGTCAGCTTTGCTACAGAAACACAGGGGCAATATATTTACAGATACCACTCGGTCAAACTATCGAAGCTAACTTAGAATTTTCATTATAATAAAGTCTACTTTCATATTAAAGATTATGCGAAGTATCACGACGTTGGAGTATTTCACTGAAATACAACATCTTTTTATGAATCGACCTCATCAATTATATGAGCACACTATTCACCGTGCATTTTTTACATATCTTCAATTTCATGGCAAAAGGTATTAATCATTTGTCACATAAACATTATATGTGCACACAAGTCACTTTGCATGTTTTACATATATTCACTTTCATGGCAAAAGAAATTAATCATGTGTCACATAAACACTGCACAAGAATAAAAACTATACCCAATTATAGCAATCATTCGTGTTTTGCCTTTCATATGACACTTACAGGATTGTACAGTGTTAATGCCCTTTGGTATGCATGTATTTACCTTACATGTAAGAAGATGAAAATTGACAAAATATGACGCTGTCAAATAAAATATAAATGTGCAGATATAATATTGATGGAAAACCTTAAACATAATTTTAATTGCTTTGAGACGTAAGAAAAAATATGGAAACGTTAAAACATACCCAGTGCCATTGCTAGAATGGCAGTGAAGATGAGCACGTCCTTCATGCTGTCCACTACGTATATATCTGACGCTCGTGTTTACACTACACCTGAAACATCCCCAGTACAGTCCAGAGCAAAAACAAGTTGTTGTGGACACGTGAATACTTGGAGGGTCTACACGCCTCAGCTAAAGTTGCCACGTTGGTTCTGTAATTACGTGAGCAGCACCACGATTTATGCAGACAGTGAAGGGTTGCACTAGAGGTTGTGAGACCAAGTTCGTTCAAACAGGACCATGGTTCCGCAGTCTGATTTCTTTCCTTTTCAATTAAAAAGATCTCGTCTCCTCTGTCTGATAAACGTTTCAAGTTTAATTATTCGAGGGGTTTTTTTCGAGGCTTTTTATGCAAATACAGAAGCGATATTGTTGCAGTAATGTCATTGACGTGACCGTTGCCTTACTTTGATAGAAGGCGACAGACACATTAACTCTCATAATACGATCATTTGTGGCTATACACGACTATAGGTGTGTAAAAATAACATCCATATATCACGACGTGTCATGTCTTGTCTAATGATGATATCTTTTCGAAAAGAATATATAGACATTGTGCTTTTACTTATATAATATAAACGCCGCAACACAACAGCCTAGTGCATGTGGAAGACAGACTTCCCTTGCAGCTTGTGGCAACGTTTCCTTTAAAAAAGCTACAGACAGTATTGAAGCCTCACAACTTCTTCACCATGTCACAGCACAGACCGTTAAGCGCCCACGACAGAAGCAGGGCCATTGCATGGGTACAGGATGGTGAATCCATAAGAAGTGTTACTCGCCGTCTTCAGGTGTCTCCCTCTGTCATTCACAGACTGAGGGACAGGTTCCAGGCCACTGGTAGAGTACAGGACAAACCTCGCTCTGGAAGACCAAGAAAAACATCAAGGGCAGATGACCGATATGTTGTGCACCAAGCCACAAGATTCACAACTGCCAGTGCCCAGTTGCCACAAGCTGCATGGGAAGTCCACATGCACTAGGCTGTTGTGTTTGGGCGTTTGAATCAAGCATGGTAGTGGTTTGTTTCAGCACCCTTGTTTTTCGCTGTTTTTGACAAAGTTTAATTTCACTCAAACTTTACGAATATTGAATCAGTTGCTTCACTGCATGTTTCAACATGTCGTTTAAAGTGCCCATTAAGCACACAAAAAGTTGCATTTACCATAGAGTATAAATGACCTTACCACGTTTAAGTTTATATATGACTATCAAATTTTAGGGTGCTCCCATACTTTTTGTTTGTAGTATATGATATACATCTTTTTCATTTAGAAAACATTATGATTACACCTCATTTCCTTCGATATTGTGAGTATCTTTTTAGTGCCCATCATAGATATGGTTATGTCGAAATGTCGCTATTCAGAACTTTATAGTTTTTTTCTTTAAGACAGTTGCATGGGAACGATATATATAAATAATATATATATAGCATTGTTATGTTGGAGTTGTGTAGCCCCAACAGCCCATTTAGGGCCGGTGGGGTAGCCTTGTGGTTAAAGCGTTTTCAAATAATGTTACCTACTTAGCATTTCAACAAAATAAGGTATGCCATCATTTTCTCAGTATCATAATATTGATTCCCTCGCCTATTACTTCGAGATAGCAGGAGTACTTTGTGTTGACTCATTATCATTTTTCCGTTTACATTAAGGTCATTTTAACACTGTAATATTGTACCAAGAATACATATTAATCATGTTGACACCACTTCGTTCTACAGGTATTTTTCAAATCTATCATAATGATTGTGGTAATGACAGGACGCGCTTCTGATGGGATCCGTGATGTATTTGATTCCAGGACATTGTTTTGACAGTCATAGAGATTTATCACGCGGTTTGATGAATGGTGTATGTATATGCGTTCAACAGAAGAATAACCAAGACTGACTAATGATGCATTGGATGAGGGATTACCGTCTCCAGTCGTGGAGTACTGCAAAATGACAGACAGAGACCAAGGCATCATACGTTCAGCCTATTGCGCACACAAATTGCAAGCTTGTCTTGATTGTTTTTCAAAAACAAATTCCGTTTGGTGTTTAGGAAAAAATAACTCTGAAAGTATGAATAGTTATCACTGATAATCAGTGATGACACCAGCTGTTCGTGAAAAAGTCATGGAAAAATCATTTATGATTGTGTGTGTGTTTTTGTTTGTTTTTTTGTTTTTCTCTTTCCGGTGTGCCCCGCCGTGATATTGCTGGAATATTGCTAAAAGCGGTGTAAAACTAAACTCACTCACTCACTCCACCACATATTCAGTTTTTTCTAACACCAGCCTTAATCAAAACAGGTTTTATACACGATATATTAAAAAAAAACCTGGGAAAATGATTTGAAAGAAAAAAAATGTATAGATGATATATACAGTAGAAGCCTAAACCGGCCTTCGTTGGGACCGGCAAAAAAATGCCGGTATAGAGGGCGTGTCGGTTTAGAGAACTTTTCCCTTTTCAACCTGAGAATGATCTTCCGTATGCTGTCAAATACGACTGAACAACATGTTGCTAGTCATCATTTTCTTTATTCATCAATAAAGATAACATCAGAAAAATACAACACAAATGTAAGTGTACAGTACTGCTTCCATTTACGTTATAATTCATGAGGTGAAAAAGTCAGTAAGTTTAGCTTGCTGTTTCTTTGATCTGGTCTCAAGATCGATGTTCTAAGCGACAGTCTCCAAGGTCTGAACGTGTTGGAGTAACCTTACTTCGCTTGTCGAAGCAAAGTATCTGATGTCTTTCAGCATAGCAAGCACAACTCGAAGGGACAGCTGTATCCGTTTCCTTTCTTTGGTTACTGTATATCAACATAGGGCTCACCAAAAATGGTGCCAGACGCAAGATAACATCGGTGTACAGTCGTCTGTACAGTCCCACCGTCACCAGATGTCCTCATGGCCATATCTAATGGTTATGTGTATATATGTGCTAGTGGTGGTCCGATTAATTGAAATAATCGAAGATTGGTCGCAGTGACTAAACGACCAAGCAATCGATCATGTTTTCTCATAATCGAACACTTGTTTTCATAAACAATATTTTTCACAAGGTTGGTTTTGTCTGTTACATTTCATAAGCACTACAAGCTCGTTTCAAGTCATGATTGAATTTATCTTAAAGACTCCAAGAAATTATGTTCCTGACATACTAGTCATCCTTTAAAGATATGAAATTTTGCCAAAAACACCCCAAAAGAACTACATGTTTTTTCCTTATTTTTATGTGCATTAACAAATTTCATTAATGACGCTAACCAATTTTTTTCGATGATTGATCGGTTGTAATAAACCAATCATCAATTGTGAGATTTTAACCAATTCCCAACACTAATATGTGCTGGACATCTAATTTTTATAGGTTTACTTGTTACACCTTCTGTATAGAGATTGGTCCACATTTAAAGCAGTTATAGCTGAGTAGTGAATGAGTATAGTTTTACGCCGCTTTAGCAATATTCCAGCAATATCACGGAGGACACCAGAAATATACCTATTTGGGTAATCGAACACGGGTCATCAGCGTGACGAGCGAACGCTTTAACCATTAGGCTACCCCTTCGCCCCTTACAGCTGAGTACATACGTACCGTTTCTTTATATGTCATTTAGAAGTTGCTCTAATGAACAGTGGGGTGATTCTATGGATATATCTGTAACAATATGTGTGTCGTTCTGGTTTAGGTAATAGTACTGTTATCAAGCAAAGGATGTACCTGAATGTAGGAATATTACATACATGTACAGATAAATGATCATAGGCTTATGTTTACACAACAAAGGTTGAAATAGTCAAGAGGTTTTAAGGTGTAATTTTATACATTGCATCAATATTATTCTCTTAAACATCAGGGGCGGTGGGGTAGCCTAATTGTTAAAGCGTTGGCCCGTCACGCCGAAGACCCGGGTTCGAATCCCCACATGGGTAGAATGTGTGAAGCCCATTTCAGGTGTCCGCCGCCGTGATGTTGCTGGAATATTGCTAAAAGCGGCGTAAAACCAAACTCAGTCAGTCAGTCAGTCTTAAACATCAAGGCTTCATAAATACAAACAAATCCTCTCTGTTTTGTTAGGTTTGTTGTTTTACGCTGCTATAGAGCGGAGGCCTGTAATTAATTGATTGTGGACCAGACAATCGCTTGAGAGAGAGCCATATTTAGTAAAGGGCCACAGGTCCATCGTACATCAGGTAATTGAGTGAGTGAGTGAGTTTAGTTTTACGCCGCACTTAGCAATATTCCAGCTATATGGCGGCGGTCTGTAAATAATCGAGTCTGGACCAGACAATCCAGTGATCAACAGCATGAGCATCGATCTGCGCAATTGGGAATCGATGACATGTGTTAACCAAGTCAACGAGTCTGACCACCCGATCACGTTAGTCACCTCATACGACAAGCATGGGTTACTGAAGGCCAATATTCTAACCCGGACCTTCACGGGTTTGTACATCATGCACAAGAGGTGAGGTGGGTGAGGTGAAATTGGGTTTAACGTCGTACTTGAGAATATTTCGCTCATATGACGACGTGCATGCGTGTGTATGTGTATGTGTGACTGCTTGTACTAGCCAAGACTGAAGCTGGTTTTATAGTGCTAGCCCACTGAGATACCATGCCGCAGTGAAGCATGAATACCCCACTCAGACACATTATACTGACTCCGAGCCGACCAGTCCTTGTTGTACCCATTAACGCCAATGGTACCAACAAGTAACATATTTTAACGTCTTTAGGTATGACGCGGTCGGGGATCGAACCCGCGACCTTCCGCTCTCCGGGCGGACGCTCTAACCACTACACCACGGAGGCGGTCATGCACAAGAGAGACGACCTTTGTAAAGAGAAAGAGATTACCATTAAAGCATTAAGAATGAAAATAGTATCATGGGTCTGGAAACCATGCCTAAATCCAGCTTGCTCATCAACGAAGAAAGAGAGTTTAACCTATTGTTGATATGTTTTTAAAAAATATTTTACCAGTTACTTCAAGCAGTGTTATTGCTCTATAATTCCCAGGGCAGGCAATTTTGCCTCTCTTATACATTAACTAATATAAAGGAATTATAACTCCATACGTCCACTTAAATGGATAGATACCTGTAGACAAAATGCTATTAAATAGAGATTTCAACAAATCAATACAATGATGAGGTGAATTTTATTTAAATCAATTGGAAATCAATTAGTCTATCACCAACTGAATAAACAATTTTTTTGAGAAAAATATAAGTGTCCATCATTGACTGAAAAATAAGAAGACTGAAAAACATTCTTGAAGTAATTCATCCAATCAGATAGTGTAATGTTATTGTTTACAAAAGGTGATTTCGATTTTACAGTTCTCCAGAACAATTTACTATCAATAGTAGAAAGTGCGTTACTAAGTTTACGTGTGAAATCTGAGACTCATGAAGACATCAATTGTTCAAGAGCATGGGAATCAATCTCTGCAATAGGGATACGATGACATGTGTCAAGCAAGTCCGATAGCCTGACCTGTCTGACTGCTTCATTTACATCTTACAGTTCCATGATTGACATCTGGCCTACCTAAGTAGCACACCTACGTCACACCTTTGACGAATGAACAATCCCTCACTTCAGAAATGTCGTCAGATTCAGACAGTCCGGTGTACCACATTTGTGCCTCATCCATATTGAAAGTTTTAGGGTAATACATAGCGCTAGCGATTAACTGATTGGACGATTTTGGTTCATCAAATCTTAGAACTCAGTGCTTAATCACTATGTACGGATACTTGTTTGACCGATTGTACGAGGTAGTGGCGCGTATAGGCTTTTCAATGTTCCTCATAAAAGGTATCATATTTTGCTTATATGTAAATACCAAGAGGGATTTAACTGTCATTAGAGACCGTTCATAATATATGGCTGGTGTGGGGGTGGGGGTTATTTGATGATGTTGCAAGGGGGTGTCGCCCATTTTGTTCTGGACAGGCGGGAGGTCATTGGTTTTGTATATGGCATGCAGAGGGAGGGGACACACTTTGTACATATTTTCATGAGGTGGGGGGATCATTTACATTGTACATGCTTCTCCATAACAAATTATCATCAGCCCCTCTAGCCATAAATTATGAAAGGCCTTATATTTTGCATGTATTGACATATTTCGTCAAAGGAAATCCCAAGCATATATAAAGAATAATAACAAAATAGATAAAATCTAAACCATTTTATTGGAAAATAAGAATAAGCAGCTTATAAGACACTTATGTTTGATGTGCTTCTGGTGCGATATTTCCCATGGAAGAACCATTCACAATTCTCTTGTCCCTGGATAAATCGGAACAGATCACATCTCAAAATCTGTTGTTGAGTCCACCAAGAAGTCTTGGGTCAGTAGCGACGCATTCCCTTATGCAGCTGAAGGGGTCGACACAGCACGATTTCCCTGAAAATAAAACAGTGAATTATGTAACTGGAACTACTTGCATTGGCTGACACCATATGGATAAAGTCTAACAAAGGTGTCAGTTTTGATTTTGCTTTATTATTTAGGTTCTAATTTACGGCCGTTGGACCAACGCTGTGTCTACGTCTTTTCCTGCTATTTACACACCTTTCCAGCAACGTTGTTTGTCGGCTGGGTAGAAACACCACTTAATGGAATAGACCGCCTCCGTGGTGTAGTGGTTAGAGCGTCCGCCCGGAGTGCGGAAGGTCGCGGGTTCGATCCCCGACCGCGTCATACCAAAAGACGTTAAAATATGGTACTTGTTGGTCCCTGCCTGGCGCTCGGCATTAATGGGTACAACAAGGACTGGTCGGCTCGGAGTCAGTATAATGTGTCTGAGTCGGGTATTCATGCTTCACTGCGGCATGGTATCTCAGTGGGCTAGCACTATAAAACCAGCTTCAGTCTGCGATAGTACAAGCAGCCGCACATACACATACACACGCATGCACGTCGTCATATGAGCGAAATATTCTCAAGCACGACGTTAAACCAAATTCCACCACCACCACTTATGGAATAATGAGAAAGGGCTACCATAACTTCACTTCATGATGAAAGCCATCTGCTTCCTGGCTTGAGGCATTAAAGAAATTATTTAGAAAGGAGTCCCGGCGACAACATTTCATAGCAAATAAATACAAACCTCAAAGAAAGCCATGTTAATTCAATGTCCCGTGTGACGATGCTGAACGTCATATGTACCATAGGTATGGAGCCTCGAGTGTCAATTCTTATCAACCACATACGCATTAACCTATTTATACCAGGTGGGCCGAACCCCATGCAGTGGATAGACAAAGTTAAAACACAGAACCTTGGCTGACCCTCGTCTAAACCAATCAGTTTATGCACTAGATTAACACCCCTAACGAGGTTAAGATTCCAAGTACCTGCTTATCAGCAAATTAATATAACCAAAACGGGGTTAACAGTTAATTTCGGTTCACACGGCAATGGAAAACACGTCACACTGCACACGATATATACGCAAGATTTCGACAAATTTCTGATATCAATTTTGAAGCATTTACTTCTTAAAACGAAAATAGTTATGCGAAAATGAAAAAAGGAATTCTTCCCGGATGTGTAATGAATGCCAACCTTGTCCCAAAGGTTCGGCCAATACCGATTAACTAAGATCCGATGCTATTTTCAATTATAAAATATAAGACTCGTGATGAAAACTCTGGATTTTATGATGGGAACAAAACAGAAGATGTGCGTTTCTTTATATTCCATTTTCCTGTATGTGATCGAAACGCATGTGTTCGTTCTTTTAAGAGTTGATTCCATGTTTAGTTTTTACAACTCCTACGCTAATAAAGAAAAAGGCAAAACATACTTGTGCTCAGATTCAATATATAACATGGGACAAAATAATATTATTTACCAATGCAGCAGTCAGTATCAGAAAGACATTGGTCCAGTCTTGACCCACTGTTGAATGGACAGTTGTGCTGGGGGCAGTAATTCATGAACTGACGCTGTGCCCCTGAAACGATGAAAGCAGATCATGGATATCAGCAAGGACCTTTCATGAATACTACCGCACATATCAACAGCATGATCGTAGAAGCTTGCATGCACGTCACGAAGTTTATTCAAAATGTTGTATCCATAACTTCATAAAAATAACTTCATGCCAACAAAAAGAAAAACTTAATAATGAAAATTTAATTAATCAAATACAAAATCACTTATGCTGAAGATGAATGTACTACTATGTTATCCTTTCAAAACATGTGGGGAATGTATGTGCGTCTAATCGGAAGTTACTCTCTACATAAAATATTAGACATTGGAATGCAACATGCTTTTTACACATATATATATAGTGGAATTCTCACATACAGTTTTCGTACATGCTTTTCTGCTTATTGAATCATTACAAATTTCTATGTTAAATAAAATGGAGATTAAATTGCGTTTAGAGCACGTGTTCATATTTCCTGTTTAGTGTTATTGACAAAGGAATTTTAATGAAATTCTAAGACTTGTTTTATCAATGTAAAATGTACCTGATATCTAAAGTGCTGAAAGGAATACTCACCAACAAATGCCACAAGCAAAACAAAAACAAGTACTGCAGACTTCATGGTTGAAATGATATTGCTAGCGTCAAGAAAGCCATGGTTATATACATCCACTGACATAAAATACAGACTCGCTCAAAAACAGATGGCATCGTTTAATTGTTATCTGATAGAGAAGCTGTCTTATATATGAATACCAGAATTGTTAATGCCATGTTAACATAAACGGAAAACGCCAGACATTTAAATATGGTAAATTCCCTTTATTAGGAAACATTTTACCTACTAATGTTGTCATCCAGATTGTGACTTTTCTTTGTATATCACTGTAACGGTGTCAACTCACGGCGTCATCAATTTACGTCAACTTTTAATGGGTTGTGACTGACAGCTGCTTGGCACTTGGTGACGGAAGTTCAGGTTAGATGGATGGTAGACGAAAGGTCCGACGTCATACACAATGTGTATTATTGCTGTGTTGTAAGTACAGTCCTTCAGGTGACCTTCTTGAGTTTAGTGTAAACATTTTATTCACAAGGTGCAAAACATATTTCCAAATATATTTACAATAAAAGCAATTATAGGTAACAGACACCGAGGAAGACTGACAGTTTAGGGGACATGTTATGATACAAAAGGTCTGTAGAAAGAAGACTGTTGGACTCGTTTAGATTTGCTTATATACTGATGTACATTTTTTAATATACGTGTCATTTCATTTTGTCAAATTTGATTTGTCAGATCTGCAGTGCCATTTGAAAGACCAGATAGTGTAATCACAGAATTCCAAGCAAATACACCTTGAATAGATTTACACATGATCTTTCTATGTTGATTGTATAATGAACACTCTAAGCAATAATGATGAGAATTTTCGCCCGGATTACCACATGCGTAGGATTGATCAGTAAATAGCCCTACTCTGTACAGATCGTAATCTACTAGCTTGTTTAATAAAACCCACAGCTGCTGTTAGGAAAAGAAATCCTCAAAGCTGTGTCCTTACTCACAAGCAGTCTAAACGTGAACTTATAATTCCGACTCTACCATTAACACGTGTTTAAGATTCACCATCAGAGATCAATAACACTGGGTGTTCGTCAAAAACGGATTCCATCCTGCCTCAGAAAGGACCTTTCATGAATACTACCGCACATATGAACAGCATGATCGTAGAAGGAAGCATGAACGTCACATAGTTATTCAAAATGTTATAAACATAAAATCATAAAAATAACTTCATGCTTAAAAAGAGAAAGAACTTAATGATATAATAAAATTATAATAAATTAAATATAAATCACAGAGCAATAACACCAGGTGTCGATAAAAACTGATTGCATCCTGCTTCACTGCTGCATCGGTCACACAAACATGTGATTGTTCAAGTCAATTTCTCCAGACAGACAGACAGATAATTTTATTTTTGTGTCACTTGCTCCGTACAACCATTCCCTCAGCGATTTATGAGAGACACTAAAACAAAGTCAATAATATGGATCATAAATCCATAAAGTTGAATCTTTCATTTTTACTTCCATAAAGTTGTGTTTCATTTTTGACTCACTAACTTCTAGAATGCCGATCAAACATATATTATGTCACGTTATGATTACTGAGCCGCCCCTGGCGTTATACCGTAAGAACTGAATAAACAGTCAACATGTGAGACAGGGGACTTATTGTGTTACTGTCTCAGTACACTGAGGTGACTCTTCACGACGACTTGATGGATGTAAATATAAGCCCAGTCATAAAATAAAACAATTCTTCTTGACGAATTGATGACTTTTTCCTTGTGTTTTTATCATCGTCTTCATCATGTGTCACCAGTTTGTTTATATTGCATCTATGCGTTTAAGTATTGTGAGGCGGCCGTGTGGGTAAACCGTTCGCTCGTTACGCCGAAGACCCAGGTTCGATTCCCCACATGGGTACAATGTGTGAAGCCCATTTCTGGTGTCTCCCGCCGTGATATTGCTGGAATTTTGCTAAAAGCGTCGTAAAATTAAAACTCACTCACACACGTTCTGCAAAGGTTCATGAACTACCGGATGTGTTCACCATTCTTCAGCAACACATGCTTGTCGTAAGAGCTGACTAACAGGATCGAGTGGCCAGGCTTGCTCACAGATGACATCGTATTCCAATTGCGAAGGTCGATGCTCAAGATGTTGATCATTGGATTGTCTGGTCCTTGGATTGTCTGGTCCAGACTGGTGAGGTGAGGTGAAATTGGGTTTTACGTTGTGCTTGAGAATATTTCGCTCATATGACGACGTGCATGCGTGTGTATGTGTAGGTGCGGCTGCTTGTACTAGCCCAGACTGATGCTGGTTTTATAGTGCTAGCCCACTGAGATACCATGCCGCGGTGAAGCATGAATACCCCACTCAGACACATTATACTGACTCCGAGCCGACCAGTCCTTGTTGTACCCATAAATGCCGAGCGCCAGGCAGGGACCAAAAAGTACCCTATTTTAACGTCTGTTCGTCTGACGCGGTCGGGGATCGAACCCGCGACCTTCCGCTCTCCGGGCGGACTCTCTAACCACTACACCACGGAGGCGGTTCGGTCCAGACTGGATTATTTACAGATCGCTGCCATACAGCTGGAATATTGGTAAGTGCGACGTTAAAAAAACAAACAAAGAAGATTACATACCTGAAGATAGCATTGATTTTATTCAAGGTGGCATTGATGATTATATGAGTGACCTTTTTGAACATATAAATAACTGTGGAAAAAACAAATTCTATACCCATAATGGATGCAGCGTAGTAGACTGCATGATTGCTTCAAGTGAGTGAGTGAGTGAGTTAATATTTAAAGTCACTTTGGCAATATTTCAGCCATATCGTGACTAAAACAAGTTATAGATTAACAATAAGTAATGATAGATTATAAAATCCTGTCAATAATAAAGGACAGTAAAACAACTAGAACATCACAGATATAAATGTAAAACTAGCAATTAAATCTAAAACATTTTTACTATAGAGGATTGCTTCAAGTGATTTCGGTGTTACAAAACATGACTTATAAAACCATTTCCCATGACATTGCTCCTTAGGATGGAGTCTGTGCTTGACTGGGTATAGGAAATAAGATCTGGATACAGCTTGAATAGAATATGATATTCAAGGATACACTTCTAAGTACGTTCCAGAAACATAAATGAGTTAATTGTTTCTGTTATTAATCAAGCAATTAGAGATCGCTAATTTCCTCCACTGCTCTCCGCTGCTGACTTTACTAAGGGAAAATACAGACATTCAGCATTCGCGTATAAATATCCAACCACACTGGTTGGACTGTGAACGTGATGATGGGAAACCTAGGAATTATGCTGTTGTTAGAACAATATCATTAAAAACAAAGGAATGAGCTTATTGGAGCTAGAAATGACCCCAAGACGTTTAGGAGGGCTGACGAACAATATAACACAAATAAAAAACTGTGTCCAATTCTAACCTAAGGCTAAACGCCCGTAGAGATCCGAGTTAGAATTGATCTTCATCAACCCATGCTTGTCGTAAGCGGGATCGAGTGATCAGGCTTCCAAATTTGGTTCACATGTCATCGTATCCCAAATGAGTAGGTTGATGCTCGTGTTAGTCACTGGATTGTCTGGTCCTGAATCGATTATCTACACACCGCCATCATTTAGCTGGCGTATTACTGACAGTAGATGAGGTGAACGGACAAGTTCAAGGTCTTTCTTGCGGGGCTGGTTGAATTAGTCCGGGCTTTTGTCGTTTGGTTGTGCTATCCCACATATGTCATGCCGTATTTTTACATGGAAACCTAACTAAACAACAGTATAGCGACTTCAAGCCGAGCAGTCATTGTTTTGTCCACTTATTGCCGATCGCTGGTAACATGGAACTTCACGTAATGCATCTATTAACCCGGCCAAGGGGATCGAACCACCACTTTATTCTATCCTTGCAGACATCCACTACAAAGGAACTTTTCACAACTCAACCACCTGGAACCATCACTTGATCATATGCTCCTGATAAAATGTACAATATGTTAGTACATTACATACAGGTATAGCGCCGATTCAGTCATGGCATTGGATGCGGCCATCGTATTGAATCTCAACTTGGGATCTCAGAATCTTCCAGCAATTTGAGGCATTATGGGAATCGCATTTAGGGAGCATAACCCAATGGCATCGCCTCCATTAGTCTAGGCAGCTTGTGGGAAAAAGTGCAGGCGCTGAAGGCAAATCGTGTTAATTTTTTGGCATACAAGCTTTTTAGGGGTATTGAGAATCCAATTCACAAACTGAGTATTGCATTGATTCATCACCCCTCAATATCTTGATTTCTCCCTGAGCTTGGCAAAAGCTTGTATGCCAATAAAAATTAACACGATTTTCCTTCAGGGTAAACAATTTGAGTAATTTGTCCTAGTCTACATAGAATGTTCTGCGTTGTTCAGTTTCTTGCATTCTAAGCACACTGCGAGGCATGTTTGAACAATTGCAACAATATCTCAGAATCTGTCAATCTGATCAAGCCTGCACAGGATGTTATCGACGTCACACGTTGGGCTATTTATAAATCATTACCAAGGTATCAGCGTAGCTTCATTTGGCGCAATACACTGTATTCCGATCACAAAACAAGATACCAGCTTTATATACACAACATTAATTGACAATATGTGTATATTTTCCACCATTATTTGGAGTTTTTAAAAAATCATCCTTCAACCACGTAATACATTACCTTTGTCAACACTTTTTTGTTTTGTGGCAAACCATGTTTAAAGCGATTCGGCCGAGATGCATAGACAATTTATACTATCTAAACATATTGTCCTAAAGTACATTATGTCCATTGGCCATAACCGCAATTCGAATATTCCTGATTTAACAGAAGTTACTAGTGGACAATTCTCTGGTCTACTTCATTCTAGAAAGTATATGAATTATTATAATGAGTATTATTATGCATTATAATAAAAGCGACAAGACCCTTTTCACATCCATAAGAAATATCTGCTGTAAGAAGAGTGAGTGAGTGAGTTAATATTTAACGTCACATCGGCAATATTGCAGCCATATCGTGACGTGATCATTTAATTATCAGTAAAGATCCATGATACTAGAAGCTATAAAACTGTTTATGATGAACAGTAAAACAGATAAACATATAAAACTAGCATGTAGCTAAAAACGTATACTATTATGCAAGACAATACAAAACAGTGAGTGAGTGAGTGAGTGAGTGAGTGAGTTATTATTTAACGTCACATCGGCAATATTTCAGCCATATCGTGACGAGAACATATGTGACACTGAAATGGAATAGATGTATATTATAAAAACCTGTATACGAACGACAGTAAAACAACTAGAATATCACAATTACAACTAAAACTAGTGTGGAAAATTAAAACTAATAGCACTAATTGGACAATACAATATAAAACCTGGCTATAGATGGCCAACAACTGAAGGTAGATCACCACACCAGGGACCATAGTGCTGTAAGAAGAGTCGAGTGTACAATTCCGTATATATCATGAGCATGCATTTGTAAATAACTATCACTAACTGTATAAATAACTATGACGATATCAGGTGTTTGCGTATCCTGCTCACTGGTGGCACAAACACACGCAAAGGCGAGTCTATTGAAACAAATCGGGAACGCATGGTACATGGTTATAAGGGAACTTCATCATTATACGTACACAACGACTCAAGGCTACCTGGTCAGGTTAATGTCTGTACATACAGATAGTACTATGATCATGGTATACTATGTGCATTTTTCTATTCGACCGTGAATGCTCCTGATGTTGCCATACCCAAGTTCACTTGACAATCATTCTCATCTCCCACCGAGGTATACATCCCCAGTTGCCTTTAGGACACTGGAACCCGTGAAGATCCGGATTAGAATTAATCTTCAGTAACCCAAGCTTGTCGTAAGAGGCGACTAACCGGATCGTTGACTTGGTTGACACATGTCATCGTATCCCAGTGCGTAGATCGATGCTCATGCTGTTGATCACTGGATTGTCTAGTCCAGATTCGATTATTTACAGACCGGGGCCACATAGCTGGAATATTGCTAAGAGCGGGATAAGACTAAACTCGCTCACTCACTTAGAATGCTAGAAGGTTAACTTACCATTTGATCCTGCCCATTCACTGTTTTGTGAACAGAGGCACGTGATTAACACTGTCACTACCTGGGCTAAAACGCATCATTTCGCAGATTTCACTCACCTACCTACCTACCTACCTACCAAAATGTCACTCGCTTAAAATATATGTAGTCATATTCAGCATAAATATTTAAAAACTTGGTCGGTTTCCATAACTGGAAAGAGGTACTTTTAACAAACACAAAACTCTAACACAAAATCTTTCGAACACAGCTGCCAGATGATTGAATCTGCACTTAGGCCTGGCGACAAAAATGCTTGCTGGTTTTTATTTGGTGTAGAATAATCTATGCTTGTACTCCTGAAATATTATGTCACGGTGTGATTTCTGAGTGATTTCTGAGCCGCCCCTGGCGGTATACAGTAAGAACTGAATAAACAGTCAACATGTGAGACAGGGTGACTTATGGTGTTACTGTTACAGTACACTGGGGTGACTCTTGATGTCGACTTGATGGATGTAAATATAAGTCCAGTCATAAAACAAAACAGTTCTTCTTGACGAATTGATGACTTTTTCCTTGTGTTTTATTATGCTGTGTGTCAGGAACTGGTCATTTCATTTCTTTTATTTCATACGACATCTCTCTCGATGACTACAGATGCTGACATGATACATACAACACGTGCAAGGCGTCGAGATCAATGACGAGGTTTCCAGACTTGTTGGTTTCAATCCGCAACTCTAATAAAATCATCGCAAACGAGTAAATATCATCTCAAGATCATATTAGCATTACGCTCGCACAAGAGTGAGTGAGTAAGTTTAGTTTTACGCCGCTTTTAGCAATATTAAAGCAATATCACGGCGGGTCCACCAGAAATGGGCTTCACACATTGAACCCATGTGGGGAATCGAACCCGAATCTTCAGCGTGACGAGCGAACGTTTTAACCATTAGGCTACCCCACCGCCCCTGGTCACACATGAACATAAGTGTATTGAAACTATTGACACTGTGATGTTTGTACTTCATAAAGCCATCACAATTTGCTCTGTACTCAAATACGTCATTAGTGTAGTATTACCTTTCGATCTCTTTCGAAGAGTGTATTTCGGCCTCGAATTATCGGTACGTTTTCCTGTTAACAGTAAATGGTTTCCTTTGGCCTTAGAAGAAACATTCAATGCGCCACTATTCAATTGCCACTATAGCTTTTGTATTAAGCCATATGGATTGTGCCATCTGCCGTAAATATATAACAAAATCGGAAATACATAGAATGCCACAGAATAATTTGTACGTCAAGGAATTCGAGAAACTATGTGTTGCCATCAATAAAATATGACCTATGAATAGTTTCCAGAAAACAGAAAAATTATTGATAAAGATGACGGTTTTTTATGCTGTCAAGGACGACATTTGGAAGTTACTCTCGGGAGTCGAGTCGCGGAAAGAAAAAGTCAAAGACGAGGATAAGGAACAGCATTTTAATTGATAATGATGATATTTTGAGTCGAATGACAGACATTTACTATTGGAGATAAGTGTTCATTTCTGATAAATATATTCAAAGTCAATTATTCACCTGAAATGATTTGGGAGCGTATTGTACAAGTTGAAATAGGGAATTGGATCGGACATCCTCTTTGTCACTGATGCATCAAATTTGGAAATGTCCTCCACATGTCTATCATAAAACTTTTGAAAGCAATGTTATACGAATATACCTGTATAAGATATTTAAATGGCACTTCATCTTCACTGAAACACAAGACTTACTGTCTCTTTTATTGCTATTATTAGTATTCCAGATGAGAGTGGTGTCATGAGAGAATGGTATATTTATACATATTAAATATTCGTACCTTAGCCATTAATGAATCAGTAACAGATAACAGAAAGGTATAGGTACTTTGTTACTCGTGTACACCTTTTACCATCACTTGTACCTGACATTACAGAAGTTTGGGGGGTTTTTTTTGTGTGAAATACAACGGTTTAGAAACAAGAATTAAAATACATTTGACTGCCTCTCTCGTCACTAACATACAGCCTTATTGTTCATGGTTGACACATGCCATCGGATCCCAATTGCGTAGATCTATGCTCATGCTGTTGATCACAGGATTGTCTGGTCCAGACTCGAATATTTGCAGACCGCCGCCATATGGAATATTGCTGAGTGCGACGTAAAACTAAACTCACTCACTCACCCACTCCGACCCCGACTCTCGTAGTCAACGCCCAACAGTAACGACCCTATGTCAAGACCGATGGATTCGAACCACGCTACTCCGACAAAGCTTCGAGTCAGAGGAGTATCAGAGAGAATGCTGTGATGTAGCGAGACGAGATTTATGGACGTGTTGTACAGCAGTATCTTAATCAGAACAATGCTAATGTGTTACCCAAGCCCATTAGATCCCCTGATATGTCACGCATTGAACGCGTCTGGGATGAAATGGAGCAACGTTTACGACGTCATCCGAATCCTCCAACAACGCTGCGAGTACTCAGCCAAATTCCTCCTCGGCTTTGGAATAATCTTTCCGCAAACTTCCACAAACGTTCAGTGGCCTCAATGATGTTATAAATGCACAGGGTGGGCACGCTCCTTACTGACCGTGTGAGCCAGTTTGTGAACCCCTCTAGTGGCTCATATACACTTTCTAGGTACCCTGTTCTTATGGAATGCTGATTGTAACCATACCTTGAAATATTTGTTTTTTCCATGTAATAACATTTCATTCGCAGCAAAAATGTTTCACACTATTTCTGTTTCATGCTTGGTGTCATAAAGGAACTTTTAATGAAGCTGATTTTTACAGTTTTAAATAAAGGAAACGATAAACATTCTAGCAAATGACGCATTGATGCCGTAATCATTCTTCACCACATGCATTTGTTAGTGTGGTATTACTCTGTCCTTATAGAGACCGATAGAAATGGTTGTTATTGGAATCGGATTTCTAAACTCTGTCAAAAAAGAAACGCAACCCCTGTCCTCAGATATGAAAAATTCGTTTGAATGAAGTTATTGCTTCCAAACTAAATTTTATTCGAATGTATTGAAATGATACACGTAATTAATGAAGATTACCATCCAAACAACTGCATTTGTACGCATAAGTGTATTTTATTGCTTATTCCGTCACAACGCATGAAATGACCCTCATGGTGACTTCGCACAAAAAAAACACATGCAAATCATGAAAATGGCAGTTAATGTAGGGGTGTATAAAAAGCCCATGTGCTTCCGTATTATATTCATTCATTTGTCGCCGAAAAGCTGTGTTAAAAATGCCACGATTGAGTGCTGCCGACCGAAATATCGCCATTGGTCGTGTTCAAGCCGGAGACAGTTTTGGAACTGTTGCACGGCACCTAAATGTTCACAAAACAACGATATCCCGACTTTGGAGCCGCTACAACAACTTCATTTTGACCAACGATCGCCCGAGAAGTGGAAGGCCAAGAATCACGACCCCACTTCAAGATCGGTACATCCGGGTCCATCACCTGCGTAATCGGCATGCCCTACCAACCGTGACTGCCACACAAATACCAGGTTTGAGGAGAGTGTCAGCTCAAACGATTAGGAACCGTCTGAAAGAAGCGGGTTTACGTGCCTGTAGACCAGTTGTTGGACCTGTACTACGCCCTCTACATCGACGCCGACGACTCAGGTGGTGCAACAACGTAAGGATACGGACTTTACAAAACTGGAGGCGAATCTGGTTTTCTGATGAATCACGTTTTCTTTTGCAACGTCACGACGGAAGACAGCGTCTGTATAGGAGACGTCATAAACGTTTTGCGCCCATCTGCGTCCGACAGGTGGACAGATTTGGCGGAGAAAGCGTCATGGTTTGGGGAACCATCTCATACAACCAGAAATCAGACTTGGTGATCGTTCCAGGGAACCTGACAGCCCAACGTTACATCAACCACGTGTTTTAGCTTCACCTTCTCCCGATTATTGACCAACAGACACAGATTTTCAACGGGACAACGCCCGGCCTCATACTTCACGTGCAACAATGAACTTTCTGCTGAATTCCAACGTCAATGTCTTGCCATGACCCTCTAAATCACCAGACCTCAACCCTATTGAACACCTGTGGGATACTCTGGATCGACGCGTACGTCAACGTCAGCCGCCGCCACAGACGCTGCAACAGCTCGCCGTTGCACTGCAGGAGGAGTGGAGAGCCATTCCCCAGGAAAGAATCCGGCGTCTTATCCGTTCTTGTCCAAGGAGATGCCGTGCAGTGATTGCAGCGCGTGGTGCTCATACGAGATACTGAGAAAGACGCCCCCCTGGTGACAAACTGGTGTCTGTGAGATGACTTTTGAAATGACAATTTTAAACATGCCCATCTGGGTTATTATTCTGCCAAATTTCAGACTTCTGTCTTAAATAATAAAAATGCCGTGTCGTCCTAAAACTTCAGATCAAAATCTCTAAAATACAGGGGTTGCGTTTCTTTTTTGACAGAGTTTATTACCAGGGACTATTACAGGAGTGCTTATATTTCAAAATATCCATGCAACTATTTGTGTGTCATTGTTAATATCTGCGCTACATTGCCTTGCGTTAATGTTGAAGGGACTTATGTAAATACTTCCAGTTATCCGACGTTCGACTCAAATGAACATATATCAGGTCTTAAATGCGAATACGCAGAGAGCGTGCTTTTACTTCGAGACAACCGTGATCAGACAATAGTTCAAGACACAATGAGTGAGTGAGTGAGTTTGGTTTTAAGCCGCTTTTAGCAATATTCCAGCATTATCACGGCGGGGGACACAGAAATGGGCTTAACACATTGTATCCATGTGGGGAATCGAACCCGGGTCTTCGGCGTGACGAGCGAACGCCTTAACCACTAGGCTACCCCACCGCCCCTCAAGACACAATGATGTTTGACTGGATGACGTCGCATTGTGCATCCATAACTTTCGGTCGTGCCATTTTACACTTTCAGCGGGGTACACAAAGTACGTGACGAAAGCAACCAGTTGTATGTAACGTAGGATAACAGTTGTCATTTTTGTGGAAGCCTCGGTGGCTGAGTGTGTTAAATCGATGACGTTGTGTGTTGGCGAGTGGGTGTCTCACTCTGGGAGTGCGGGTTTGAATCCTTGGTTAGACTCAAACCAAAAGTACACAATAATTTGGAGTTTACTAAGAAAGTGTTATCCCAAATACAACATTTACAGCGGAATCTGTCAAATCCGGACTCTTTGTAAACCGGTTTGCATCATAATCCGGAATACTTATTCAAAATTGTTCTTAATTTATCATTACAGCTTCCTTTATAATCAATTATCTCTGTGTTACATGATTCAACGTCCCATGAGTGTACTTACTGTTTTGTCACTAAAACAGTACGGTGCGTGACAGTGAGACTTTAATGAGAAGGAGAGATGTGTTGTTTCCTAATGACTTCAACGCTGTTATCTATAATAATAACGATATGACTACAGACAGTTAATTTAAAAATGTCTTAGAATAATAACAATTTAGTTAAGCAATAACGGATTTTAATGTCTTCATTCGTCAATAATACATGGTAATCTGTGTTCGAACACTTGCATGTGTTGGTTTGCTCTTGTAGCCTTGGCAACAAGAAACACACACTGATAATAGAAGTTGTATAAAGACATTTTTCTCCAGCACACAACAAATAATAACTACAGTCAAACCCCGGTGTGTCGAACTCGTCGGGACCAAGGGAAACGTTTGATTTATCCGAGTGTTCAACACATCCGTCAGCATAGAAATAATAATATAAGGAAATCGGCAGGGACCGAGAGATGAGTTCGATACAACCAGGAATTCGTCTCAACCGAGTTCGAGACATTGGGGTTCGACTGTATATTTTGTAGATGAATATGAAAGTTTTGTATATCTTGTTACGTTAATGTGAAATGCATTACGTATTGCTGTCGCTTTGGGTATTGTATTGGGCATGGTTTGTCCCATAGCATCGGTAAATAAATTTTAAACGCACTCCCCCCACTATTCCGGCTTGTTTATAACCCATTATAACATAGTTATGATACCAGGTGCTTGCGAAAGGCTTATCCTGCTCCATGGGTTGCATCGGTCATTAACCAATTAAAAGGTATGTCAACTGTTCACTTACGGTGTGAGTGTGTGAGTTTGGTATTATGCTCGACTCAGCAATATTCCAGCTATAGGGCGGCGGTCTTTAAACAATCTGGACCAGACAATCCACTGATCAACATTTTCCAGCAACGATCTACGCTAGTGGGATACGATGACATGTGTCAACCAAGTCAGCGAGCCTGACCACCCGATCCCGTTAGTCGCCTGTTACGACAAGCATGGATAACTGAAGTGCAATTCTAACCCGGATCTTCACGGGTGTTCACTTACGGGAACGTGTAGTGTAAGAGAAAACAGGGAACTACGTCGAGCATCATTCTTGTCACCGGCGCCCAAGTTTTGGAAATGACATCCAGACGTCTGCCATAAAACCCTTCGAAAGTTTCACCGATGCCCTGATCAATCAACCTCTTATCAAGAGTCGTATGGCGGTCTTTGAAGTTTTGATGCAAAGCGCAGTCTCCAGTTTACCTAAAAACTTCTGAAATGCAAACATCTCAAGCTGGACAAAACGAAAAAGATGACCACTTGAACGATGAAGTCACCTGTCCCATCAAAAGTCTCTTGGGGAGTTTTTGGTTAGCCTGAATCTCTATGCATTTGATCTAAATATGAAACAGACGAGGCGGTCTCACTGGCCTATACCTCCAGCTCAGGTGGACAAATCAGAGGAAGGAAACTGAAGTCATGGCAGAGTTTAAGAAATGTAATCTGTCCAAGAAGTTCAGCTTAAGCTTCAGGTAAATCGATGATCTGATATGGTTCAATAACCACCAGATACGCAATTCACTTCCACTGATTTATCCACTTGAACAAGCAATCAAGAATTTTGTGCATAAGGATTGAGTGTGGCAAATTACTCCCTACAAGGGTTCAAAGCATTCTTCAAGATGGACAATTTCAACTTTTCAAATTGTCATCTTTGTGTAGGGCTATATTCGGACAGTTCCAGCCTTCGTACGTTTAAGGTACAATCGAGCATGCCCTCTCGATTAAAATGGGTTAAACGACTCTTGATTAAAATACTCTTTGGTCACGGTTATATTATTCGAGGCCTGAGTAAATCTCTCTCTTTTCAGATGAACAATGGGCAATATCGCTGAGTTATCTCCCTTTTTCACTTCGCCAATAGATGGCGCAAATCACCACGGTCCTAAGTGTACTTCTGGTATATGTAAGCTGTGGAAGGTCAACTACAGTAGCACAACAATTATGATGCCTGTGACATGCTGCTGTGTCTCGGGATGCTGCGGGCGAGGTGGTTCGACGTGTCCGAAGGATCAAATCTTGCGAACCTTTCACACGTGCTGGAATAATGAACCTGCTAAGTTGTATTCAGAACAAAAAGGCTCACATTTAAAGGACGATGAACCCAATATCCTCAGTCTTGCTTGAGTGTTTAGTTGTCTCAGACCTCCAGCAATGTTTTAATGCATTTTTCAGTATCTGTGTCAGGCTTAGTTACATTATTTCCAAATATGTGCTTGTGTTTTCCAAATTACAATATATACAAAAGTACCATACCTCGTTTGAGGGATAGGATGTGGGTTTAATGCAGCTTTAGCAATATTCCAGCAGTGTATGAAATAAGGCCCATCCCACTGCCCAAGACGGTTTAGATTTCCGATGGACGGTGTAAAGTTACAACTAGCTAGCCCGATGGTCTGGCAAAAGGTTTAGATAACATATTCCTTACATCTGAGTAGTTTTCTTTGGTCTGCTTGGGTTAAACCCATTTTCAAGTTACCAGCCCTGATGTCTGGCTGGGTTTTGGGCTTATTTCATACACTGATTCCAGTTATATCACAACGCCAGAAATGGGCTACATACCATGGGTTCTACACATACGGGGGACTGCACATGCAGGGGAATCGAACCCTGTTCAACGGCTTGACGATCGAACGGTTTAACCACTAGGCTACCCCACCGCCCCTTAATATATTAAGGCAGCCACTGGGTCAAGTAAGCCAAAGGTAGTTTAAGGCCTCGATTTGGACAATTAGTTGGGCGCTAGCCCTGAAACAAGAGAATGGAGAGTTCTGAGTTCCTTGGGTTTGTTCAAGCAAGTGTGCCTGAGATGGAAAAAACAGGATTTTATACCTCACAGCTGTACTCGATGATCATAATCAAATTCTCAGATGTTATAATTGCAGATACGTTATCTACCCTATGTTCTCAAGGTTTACACTGACTGACTGGGCGGTTTCACGCCGCTTTTAGCAATATTCCAGCAACATCACGGCGGGGGACACCTGATATGGGCTTCACACATTCTACCCATGTGGGGATTCGAACCCGGGTCTTCGGCGTGACGGGCCAACGCTTTAACCATTAGGCTACCCCACCGCCCCTGATGTTTAAGAGAATAATATTGATGCAATGTATAAAATTACACTTTAAAACCTCTTGACTATTTCAACCTTTGTTGTGTAAACATAAGTCTATGTTCATTTATCTGTACAGTCAATGGTCCACATGTATGTAATATTCCTACATTCAGGTACATCCTTTGCTTGATAACAGTACTATTACCTAAATAGGCTAGGCTACCCCACCGCCCCATCAAGGTTTGCAATACGAAGTAGGTGGTAAGAAGAGTATCTTCCCATTATGACTACTCCCAATATGACTATTCCCAGTTTGTCTATTCGTGAACATAAACCTATAATGGAGCACCCGTACATATAATAATGTACTGTACCTGTATAGTTGATTACTCACAGTTTGTCTACTCTTTGAAATAATACTATTAGGGAATCTCCCAGGGACTACCCGTATTTGAATCAGTAGAATCTAGGTGAATAGGGGTTCTTGTGATCATACATTGTTTGTTTGGATATTTGGAGATAACTCCTCTTCTATGAATAAAACTTTGTATACGTATATTAAGAATACTACACGAGGTCTCATTACATACGAATTATACGAAACGAGTGTCCTTCCTATGGTATCTGACCAAGCGAAAGCGAGGTCAGATTACATAGGAAGGTCACGAGTTTCGTATAATTCGTATGTAATGAGACCGAGTGTGGTATTTTATTTATTACCCACGTCTTACATGCATTAAATTGACAAAATAGCGTATTTTTGTTAATATTTTGGTTTCAAACCGAAACCGGTTTCATAAAGAGGTTGCGGAAGAGTTTTGCACTGTAGTACAATATTTGCATGACGTCACTGTAATGACGTCACTGCCTTGGTAACCGACGTCACGATGCATGTCAGTTGTCATCGCCTCGTACAGCCTCCTACAGTAAACTACTCCGTAGCACCCCGTTTCTTGGTTTGCAGCTGCTTCATTCGGCTAACATCACTGGTGGAAACATTGCGTTTACGTTTTTCGACAGATATAATGTCTCAGTTCGACTCACAATTAAACAGCGACACGGCAACGTTCGCGATGTTTACATTCCCACAATGCATTTAAGTTGTAGAATGAATGGATTCACGTGTTTGTTATGAATGAAAAAATAGTTACGTCAGAATGTGACCTAATTGAGAGGTCATCGGTTATCCAATCAAATCGTTAGAATATCAGGTCAAGTCGTTACGACACAGGTCAACGCGATAGGACACTCGTGTGACGTACCAGATTAGTATGCAACTACCCATACGTTGACCACGTGGGTAATAAAGTATAGGTTGTTTATTTTGAAAATTGGACGTAATCCCTCTCCATCAGAGTGAGTGAGTGACTGCGTGAGTGCGTTAAAATTTAACGTGACATCGGCAATATTTCAGCCATATCGTGACGAGAACAATTTATTTTATGCATAGTAAGTAATGGTAAACTATAAAAACCTGTCAACGAAGGACAGTAAAATAACTAGATTATCACATATTCAAATTTAAAACTAGTAATTAAATCTAAAACAGTTTAACTATAGATGACAATACAAGGTAAAAACAGGCTATATATTGCCTACAACTGAAGGTAGATCACCATACTAGGGACCATGGGGACTTACAGTACATTTGCTTCCTGCATGGACCCTAGCTGGATTTATACCATCCCCTCAGCTATTAGCAATGCCTCTCCATCAGAACTCAAGCTAAGATAATCCCTCTACTATGATTAAAAGTACAGATAATCATCATGCTATGATTCCTCTACTCAGCTTTCAGTGTTATAACTGTCACATGTATCAATAAGTATATAACACCCAGTCACAGAGATTTTGTTTTGGCTATGGCGGGTGTTCAGAGAGCAGAGTGTGTTGTATCTCAGAGAGGAGACTGACAAGTGTTGCATGCAGGATTTCGGTGTAAGCTGAATAAGTCTGGTAATGTGACGGACTACTGGAAGTGCGTTGTTACAAGATGTAGAAACAACATGTCAACAACTGGAGATTTTATCAGAACAGTTAATGGAGAGCACAATCGTGGGACCGACAATCCAGCCACACTTAGACTCATGAGCACCCTGAGAAAATGAGCCAGGGATGAGTCAACTCCAATGCCCCAGATCTACAATGAAGAGCTCCGCCAACTGCCTGTTGACTGTTGAAACCTCTGTCGAGTGTGAAGTCAACCATGTATAGACACAGAAGGAGGACCACTCCTGCATTACCTGAACATCGTAGAGATGGGAGATTGGGAATAGTCATAATGGGAGTAAACCGTAAGAAGATAATCTCGGTGTTACCTTACAAGAGTTGATTTTCATTATGGCCAAGAGACGGTCAAACCTGCCCCAGCTGGTAACAAAATATCTATCAGCGCTTGACCATGTAGGCCAGTAGAAATCGACGTCAAAATAAAATAACCTAGACATTTGTGATAACAGGCCAATTATTGCAGAATACTGTTCTCTGGTGTCTTTTTATCATGTACACAAAACCCAAGAAAAATCAAGAGTGGGGAAATATGTTTTTGGGGGTGTCCAAAAAAGGTCCCAAAGCTTTGTTTTCAGCAAACTACACAAAAGCAGTTGTAAGAAGATAGCACCGTTGCTATGTAAACAAACAGCTGTCAACTGCCAAGCTCCTGTCAAAGTGGACCAAATCTGGGTATGTATGAATAAAATTGAGCACAGAAATTTACCAAATGCATATAAATAACCCTCAGATGCAATATCCACATGTTAAGCATGGACATATATTAAATAAAAATAGAAGAAGGTGACTTTGCAACCACTAAGCAGAAACATGATGACAGTGCCAAACTATCAATGTTATATTCTGCAAGTATGATTTTAACTTACAGTTACAAAGTTACATGCAGTACAAATAATAGCCATATACTGGCAAGTTATGTTTTTTAGGGCAGTTTTTACACACATTAGAGTCAAATCAAAGACTTCAAGATCTTTTTCATGGTGTTACTATAAATAGACTGCAGCCATCTATGTTTACTTTTCATAATTAGTTGTTTATATTGAATTATAACCTCACTCCACAAGGTACATAGCACTTATTGATATTATACATTCAATTATGCTTGCCTTAATTAATTAACATTAGTTCCCAAAAGTAATTATGTTTCAAGTTAATAAAAAGCCTGTATTGATGCCGAGGTCAAAGTCAAACACTGCAGAAAATATTTTCTTGACAACAAATTATAGATATGTGTATGTCAAAACCCTTCAGATGTAAATGTACTGTTTTAATTTAGAATATCACCTGCAAAATTATTTTTGATAGTGTTATCTTTTATGGAACTATATAATTCAGGAATATTTTACTTATTAGGTGATATTTCAATACATATTTCAAGTGAAAGAGTTTATATTCTCCATTGAAACCCAGTATATCAATGCAGATAGTTTGAGATAATGTTACAAAACTAAAAAAACATGTGCAACAAACTTGCATGTTAAACAACCAGTAAAGTTTTATGTTTGAAGTTTAGATGAAATATCATTTCATTTCCACTGTTCTTTATGAATATACATAATATGCATACTATTTATTGATTATTAAAACAGAAAGTTGTTTGTAATTTACCATGTCAAAATATGCTTATTTGTATTTATTTTACTCCATGCAGATGTTTTGGGAAAATATCGAGTGTACTATGTATCTCAGTAAGTGAAATATATAAGATGTGAAACAGGTTTATATATATTTTCTAAATAATAATTGGCCACAGAATATGTATTACCATGTCCAAATATGCCTATGTTTAATCATAAGTTTAATTGATTTTTTTATTTTCTTTACAGATATGTTTCGATCTCCAACATGACGTGTCATTTGTCACAATGGTTCAGGAGAAGTGAAACTAAGAGGCAAGGGTTTGAACACTCTACTCAAAGTATTAACTCTTTGTAATGATTCTTTACAATCAACTCTTTAATAAAACAAAAATAACTTTGTCCATGAAAAATGCAGAAAGTCATACTCGGCATAATCGACCATACTGAAAGCTCACAAATAGACATCAAAGAAAATACCCAGCCATGTGTATTGAGATCAGGGAACAGTACTTTAACAACTACTGAACTCACTGCCTTATTTATGCAAATGGGAGTGATTTGGAAGACCTTCAATAACATCCAAATAGAAATTCAGCAATCAGCAATATCAATATTTTCAGCAGAGGGAAAAAAGTATTCTGCAAGAGACCGTTCTCAACTTCTGTGAGAGAAGATCTTCGATGATAAGGCAGTTGATGTTCCAGCTGGTAACATTGGTGCAGTTGAGGCAACATACCACAGACACTGCATGGAGTGTTTTTTGCATGAGCATGAAAGGACAGCAAGGACAAACTCTGAGGATTCAGCAAGAAACATTAAGAACACAGCCTTCAGTTCTTGGTGTGAGCTGCTGCCAGAAAGTATGCAGAATGGAAAGCTGTACACTCTACAGTAGCTGTTGGATCTGTATGCTGCTGATCTGCTTACTGGGATCTCACCCTACAGTCTGAAGCATGTTAAACGCCGCCTCCTTAAGTATTTTGGATCAAGGATCACTATTGCAGACGTAGAGGGGAGACCAAGTGTTGTGACCTTGACAGACATGAATCATGAATCATGAATCACAAGTTGAAAACACAGCCCATGAAAATCTCAAACAGCTTCATGTGCAACTGCTTGAACTGAAAGATCAGAAGAAATCACCATCAAGGACAAGTAAGCTGTGGCTGATGTTCATGGACTTTGTTTCTATTGTAAGGATGTTTGTGAGAGCAGAGGAGACTGGGAACTGGCAGTTACAGCTGAAAGCAACCAACAGGAGGCATGTTACCCATGTTTGCAGCATCTCGACACAACAACTATGCCAAATTCTGCACATTGTATCTTCAGGATTGACTTTGTCTGTGCTTGTCTGAAAGTAATTATGGAAGCTGGTCTGTTTACAATCAGAAGAAACCCAAAGCAATTATGGAGTGACACTTAAGGAGAGACATAATCATAGAGCAATGTCTAATCAGAGCAGGCAAAATTCAAGGAGACTTAATCAACATCACCCACAAGGATTCAGCATGAACCAAATAACAGCTCTCTGCACAAATATGACAGGGATGACATTTGGAAAGGTGTTGAAGAAGGCATCACAAGTAGTCACATTTGATTTACCACCATGAACAAGTGTGTCCGCCTATCAGACGGGGCACAGCCGAGGATGTCATCAATGGAGCTGTGTCAGCGATTACTATCAATAACTCTTGTGAGTGGTCCTCCATCTCCAGATGTCTTCTCATTTGAACTTGCAACAGTGTCACCAGCTTTCTTCCATGATGATGGATCCATGAGAAAATGCCCAAGTCTGTCCTGGCCAGATATCTGCTTACACATTACCGGTACCACAAAGAAGAAGAACACACACAACACCAGGCGTAGTCGTTGGATGTGCACTTCTCCAGCATATACCATGGCCAAGTATTGGTACCATTTCTGACATATGCAAGATCTATGTTGATAGTGTCATGCACAGAACAACACAGAAGTGGATGACACAGATGAAGCGGATGACACAGATGTCTTGGTGGCACTGATTTATCACAGCAAACATGCAACCAATCTATTCTGAAGTCACAGTAACAACTTATATCTATAAATAGTTGGTTGCAATGGGCGAGCGATCTAAGACGCCAGGCTAGTGATCCAGCGAGCTTAAGGTGCCGGGATCGAGCCCACCTGGAGTCAACTTTGTGTACAGACTCTTTCAGTGTTGTCACAACCCCTAGTGTACAGTACACAACCCTGTACACTTAAAAGAATCCACGAATCTGTTGGTATATGACCAGATGGTGTCCGCATGAATACGTGCAAACACCAAGTTGCGGGTACAGCAACATGCACTAAACTTGGACAACGTACTGTGACTATGTGTCCCAGTCCACCCAGCTGTGAATGGGTTTCTCGTAAGGATGAAAAAAGCCACATTAAAAAGCCGTTGAGATTGACATCCTATGATCGAGGGAAAAACAACGCGCATTGCTGAGCTAAGCTGGATATTGGCGCTACACAAATATCATATAATAATAATAATAATAAATAAAATAAAAATAAGTTTGTGTGAATTTCTGTCTCAAGGACATTAGTTGTGCTTGCTCACTTGTATAGATTTTGCCTTGCTGCTTTGTTATTTCAACCTTGTATATCTTCAATTGCTGGTATTTATGTTCTGATGACTTCTGTTGGGGTAATAATCGCGGCCAACTCAGACCACAAGACAACTGGCAGTTACCGTTACCGTTCTAATAAAGATTTTTCTGATCCAAAATGTGCACCTGTGTTTGTTTTCTTTTTTATGTCATAACAATCACTGTTGGTATCAACAACGAGACGGTAATTTTACTCAAAATGTTAAAAAAGAATGTTTCTATTAGCTGCAGTGAAATCGTGCGTCCCTCAGATATTTATAACTTCGGCCTGCATTATTCACAGCAATCACTATCATATTCTGTCTATTCACGCCTCGAAATAAAGTGTAACTGACAGAAAATGGATACGTATACATCTGTCATAATTAATGGAGCTTGACGATCACATGTGGAATGATACTGTCCAAAAATATTCAGTGTATTATGAGATTGCCAACAGCATCAGTCAGGTACAACAATGTATTTGATAGACAGGATTAACCAGAAGCAAACTGATGTCAAGAAAGGCAAACAGTTTTTGCATCTCGCTCCATTTCCTTCACACAGAGTTTTCTGTTTTTCTTCATTCAAACATTGCAAAAGATTGATGTCAGTGAATGTTTCTTATTGAAATGAGGCAATGTAGAGAGCAAGTTAATGAAATATAACAAAAATTATTGAACCATAAACCTTGAGATTCACGACCTCATGACAGTAGAGTCAATGGAAGCTGACCTTCTTGATTGTGATATGGCGGCCATCTTGAATTAAAAATGGCGGCCATTTTAAAATCAAGATGGCCGACATCGGTAAATAATTAAAATATTGTACATTTTGTTGAAAGTAGGCTTGTTTATAAATGAAAATACTAACCAGTATGAAGATAAACCAAAACTTTGTTATGAACTATGTAGCCGTGACAAGCGCATTCATGCTGAAATGTGGGTGAAAGGACAATAGACCCCACCCCCAACACCATGCACAAAAAATATATTTCCCCAACCTTGATTTTCTTTGGGTTTTTTATGGTGACCAATAACACCCTTCTGGTCAGGCTAAACACAAATTTGGCCTGTTATCAGAAATGTCTAGGTTCAGTGCAGTTTCTACTGGCCTAATGGTATTTACGACAGGAGATAAGATGGTGGTAAGATGGGAAGCTCAATATTGTTCAACAAAAGTTGATTTATAATCACTGCTTGGTTGCTGGTGAAACATGCAAGAGAGGAAAGGTCGGTTCCGACACAGCTCACTAGCTCCATCTTTGATTAATTAGTTTAGGGTTGGCATGGACGCGTTTGCTAATTGACTGCTAATTGACTGCTGCTGTGGTACTTTAAACACACCTATACAGCGACTTTGTAAAGAATAATTTTTTGAAAAATATAATAATGAATCAAGACATATACGCACTGTAATAATATTATGGATTAACCCTTTGGGTAGTATGCTTGTGATAAAAAATATCATGCTTTTTCCAAGAGTTTTGCTATTTTCTTTTCACTTGAGCAGGACTATGCAGGGCAAAGCAGAAAACAGAGGAGGCATTAACGATTTCCAAAAAATATTAGTGATGACAATGATGACAATATATTTCGGTATAGCGGCCACATGGCCTGAAGTACATTTAGGGTACAGAAATATTGTGCAAAGCAGTACAAAGTAGATAAGATCAACTACTGTGGAAATGCTATAGTACATATTGGCAGATATCTGTTCAGATAAACATATCATGCTCCTCAATGGTTGATGATAACAACTGATAATATACTAGGCACATAAAGAAACTGTGCATAGAAACATTTAAAATCTAAATTTATCAAATCTGTGTAGACACATAAGGATTCAAACTCAGAGATTAGTGACATGTATCCAACATGCATGCACGTGCCACGTTCAGTGATGTCAGTGGATTCGTCCTTGAGACGTGCAATACGTTGTTGCATGTGCATTCCGGGAAAGAGAAACACAGCAAATGAATGCCACACAATACTGTCACTTTGGAAAGCTCAACCCCTGCCCTTGCGATCGTTCAAAAAATTAAACGGCTATTGAAACGCATAGCTTGCCAAGGCTCACGTCTGCACAACGTCATGAGGCCATTGGGATGGTCCGTGGGGGAATTTCTCAACGACAAGTGGCTGCACATTTCAACTGCCACCGGAACACCATTCCTGCACTGGTGAGACGCTACCAGAACACAAATGACGTCATCGATCGGCCACGTTCTGGACGTCCACGTGTAACAACGCCAAGACAGGACATATGGAAAGGGGTGACCCATCTTCGCCACAGGTTTCAGACTGCATTGATGACTGCCCGAACCATCCCAGGACTTCGCCGTATCCACCCAACACAGTTCGACAACGTTTACGTCATCACGGGATCAGACCACGACGTCCCGTCATATGGCCTATCCTGACACAACGTCATCGACAATCTCGCCGAATGTGGTGCCGAAATCATGTCCGCAGACCCTTGTTTTGGTGGAGAAATGTTTTTACAGATGAGTCCAGGTTTAACATTTCCCATAGTGATGGACGTCAACGTGCCTATAGACGCGTGGGAGAACGTTATGCACAGGCCTGTGTCTTGGAGAGGAATCGCCTTGGTGGTGGTTCCGTGATGATTTGGGGTGGAATAAAAGCACGCCAAAGAACTCCTTTGGTGATTGTTCAGGGCAACTTAACTGGTGTGGGCTACAGGGATCAGATTCTTCGACCTGTGGCGATTCCTTTTCTGCAACGTCATGGCCCTGGGTTAACATTCCAACAGGACAATGCCCGCCCTCATACGGTAAGGGTTGCTATGGATTTTTGCAACACCATAACGTTGACTTACTGCCTTGGCCTGCAAATTCACCGGATGTCTCCCCGATAGAGCATGTTTGGGACGAGATGAATCCACGTCTACGCCGTCTTCCTCATCCGCCAGATAACGTCCTTGACCTTGCAACAGAACTTGAGAGAATCTGGCGTGACATCCCACAAGCCTTTCTTGCACGTTTGATAGGCTCTATGCGTCGTCGATGCACTGCTGTTCTCAATGCCGATGGTGGACATACCCGTTATTGAGCTTGTGACATGGTCGTTTGACCCCTGTCCCGCTTGTGGACTCGTGACGTCATTGTGATTGACTTTTCAATTGAAATTCTCCCGACTTGTTATGGTCTCATGATCCCTCCATTAAAGTTTATATGTACCTTTGTCATTGTTATCGTACTTATCAACTGGGATAATATTTTGACAATGCACAGTTTCTTTATGTGGCTAGTATAGTTGACAAGTGATGGGTCTACATGGTAATAAGATGGGCAGTGAGAAAATAACCAAAGTAATGAGAAACAAATCGAAATTTATTCACTTGAAAACGTATGGTAAAGGTTAACAAAGGGAACTGCATCGGGCATCTGTTTCACAATAATGCGTCAAACCTGGTCTATCATACCAATTTTGAAACCTTGATCGAAAAGCTTCTGGGCAAGAGTCCTATGGAAATCTGGAAATCTTGGTGAAAGGAGCGTGCACAAGCTTCACTCTACTATATATCACACTGGTATACTTTCTATACAACAAAAATGCTTTTGAAATAGGTATTTTACCATACTCAAGTCATGGACGCCCGCTTTATACGAAGATGTATATGTGGTCACTGTTCATCTGTTGTCTCCGTCATAGCTTTCAACAAGGCGCAGCTCTCCAGACGGAGCACAGTGACCACAGTACCCACCGCACTTCAGATGAATCACTGAGCCATCATATGTTCTCAACACAGATTCTACTATGGATTTAAATCCTTTGGGTTCCCATTGTTGATCGGAGTGAACTCGCCATCCGGTACCTCGCAAGTCAATCAGGAACCTCCCTACTGTTCCAAAAATCCAAGTATTCTATCTTCGTGACTAGAATAACAGTCGTGAGCTTCTCCATAGTACATATTAACACTGGTAGTATTTACAGTGGCAAAGGTTAAGTCGGTTCTGTTGACTAACATCTCGGTGACGTTTACTTTGATCTTCTGAAACCAAACCTCTCCACCTCTTTCGATATGATACTTTCCCAGTGTTTGCATTTGTATTTTGGGCGATACACCATAGTTGTCGTAATGCAATGTGAGAAACTCTTCAGGGTGGTCTGTGTTCATGTTGTGACAGTAAATCTTAGTTGCGGTCAGATTAAATAATTTCAAATACAGCCAGTATTCTCCATCCTGGCTGTCAGACATTGCCTCCCTGATCTCTGTACAACAACCGGGCAGTAATGGAACACACTCACCCGAAGTCCAGTCACCATTGTTCCTACAGGTGGAGTGTACACGTGTTCGTAATGTAGAGTTGCCACCACAGTTGTATTCAAGCACAGTTCCAACAGGGCTCACTGGGACCGGTCCCATACTTTTCATGGTAGCATTTGCAATGACAGGAATCTCACTTATGGAACATCCCTGCTGGACGCAGTCCAACTCCAAAGTTGAAGTGTTGGTGGAGCTAATGGTACTTTTGCACATGGGTCTAAGCAAGTCTGGCCACTTTGAGATGGTAGAGTACACGTAACTAGGAGCATACTGCAGTTCAGATGTCGGTTCCTTTGAATTAATCTCACACTGACCATCACTTTTCTTGAAATTGAAGGACGCACAGGAGTTGGTCAAGATACAGCTGCAGGCGCAAACCATCAGTCCATTTGTCGTAAGGCGCCGTTCCCTTGAATTGGGCAGTTTCGTTTCGTTTTGAATTAAGCCCAAATTGGTAACGTTTGAAGTCTTGCTAACTACCCCACCTGTTGTGTGGTGTATGAGCAGAAAGATCATTAAGCATAGTTTGCCGAACTCACTGTACACTTCATGTACCATGGTGCTTCTGTTATTAGAACGCAGAAGTGATGTATATTGGAGGGAGTCTGAGAGAAATCTAACTGTGTGAATATTTCAAAGCATTCAATTTAACATCAACAGAAACACAGCTTGAATTATGACTCGTTGTTGCTAGGCAAAGCCGCCATTGTGTAAATTATTGCTGAATATCAAAGATCATATCTGATGTCAGCGCAAAGGTTCAACATGCCCTCATCAACCGGGAGCTCTCGTTACTTATTTAAATTACATCAATGTTGTTTGTATTCCTTGTCCATATGAATATCTACACTGTCAACAGGGCCTGTACATGAAGTGAATTTATACGATCCATGTTCTAAGGCTGGTTGGTTTGTTTTTTAACGCCGCACTCAGCAATATTCCAGCTATATATGGATGCTCATGCTGTTTTCACTGGATTGTTTGGTCTAGACTCGATTATTTACAGACCGCCGGCATATAGCTGGAATATTGCTGAGTGCGGCGTACTTGTGAACTCACTCATTCATGTCAACACCTACACAAATCTCGGAATGGTTTTGCTCTCTCTCGAACAGTTTAAATAGTCAGATGTTGTTAAGTGGCAGAGTTATTCATAGTGTAACAGTGTTGTAATTGAGTTACTATGTTTCTGTTAAGATTCAGTTGAGGGCAGTTGAGGGTTGAGTTGTTATATTTAGACTAGGAGTCAAGACTGACATGGGAGTTTCTAGACCTTCAAAAATATTTCAGCTTTCTCCGACTATGCGAGATTGAAAACTAATTGAAGGGCGCACTCTTTCCTTAGTCATCTCACATTACATTAGTCGTAGTCGTAGTCGTAGTAGTAGTGGTGGTGGAATTGGGTTTAACGTCGTGCTTGAGAATATTGTGCTCATATGACGACGTGCATGTGTGTGTATGTGTATGTGCGGCTGCTTGTACTAGCCCAGGCTGAAGCTGGTTTTATAGTGCTAGCCCACTGAGATACCATGCCGCAGTGAAGCGTGAATACCCCACTCAGACACATGCTGACTCCGAGCCGACCAGTCCTTGTTGTGCCCATTAATGCCGAGCGCAAGGCAGGGACCAACAAGTACCATATTTTAACGTTTTTTGGTATGACGCGGTCGGGGATTGAACCCGCGACCTTCCGCACTCCGGGCGGACGCTCTAACCACTACACCACGGAGGCGGCGGTAGTAGTAGTAGTAGTAGTAGTAGTAGTAGTAGTAGTAGTAGTAGTAGTAGTAGTAGTAGTAGTAGTAGAAGTGTCACACTCACAACATTTCCACATTATAATACAGAAACACATGAAACATTTCAAAGGACTGACTGACTGAGTTTAGTTTTACGCCGCTTTTAGCAATATTCCAGCATATCACGGCGGGGGACACCAGAAATGGGCTTCACTCATTGTACACATGTGGGGATTCGAACCCGGGTCTTCGGCGTGACGAACATTTCAAAGGAAGTGCGTCCAGCCATACATGGGCTTACTACACGCTATAAACGATTATAACTAGATTAAAGGTACACACATAATAGAATATAAAACCTTTTTTATCAAATTCCTCATACTCTACTGAGAAGTGTAAACCTTGAAAAAGATTCTGGAAGTGTTTTTTTTCCAATCTAACAGTTTGATTCCGTTGTTGGTAAATTGTGGTTTGGGTCTGACAGTTCTGCAGAACGTTTTACTGTCTTTAGCGGCTAATGCACTGCAAAGTCTATTTGTAAAATCTGATAATGATGCAGAGATCTTTGATGTACATATATGTTTGTAGTGTGCCCACGAGTCGATGTATCGTTGTCGATCGCAATAACTGTTACTAGCATGGAAAGCACGAAGCAGGCGTCGAGCTGCATTTCGCGCAGCAGGCATTCGTCATCATACCAGTTGTCTCCCTTGTCTCTATGCAATGCAGACAGCGCACTTTTCTTGCAGTAGTTAGCACATGAAACAAAGCAGACGCACTGTTAATATCATTATATTTTTCAATATGGTGATTGAAGTTGTCTATAACATCAAGTTTCAATGACTGCCAGTTATGAAGATATTCAGGCAGAGATTCACCCTTCCAATAAAATTTAGTCTTCTGTGTGAGATTATTCGAGTCAGCGGCATTGTTTACACCCGCATCAAAAGTGAGTGAGTGAGTATGGTTTTACGCCGCTTTTAGCAATATTCCAGCAATATCACGGCGGGGGACACCAGAAATGGGTTTCACATATTGTACCCATGTGGGGAATCGAACTCGGGTCTTCGGCGTGACGAGCGAACGCTTTAACCACTAGGCTACCCCACCGCCCCCGCATCAAAAGACAATGAGAATGTTACTGGTAGATGTGTCAGTTCTACTTCATCAGATATATAAAAATCGTTAAACAATTCAAAAGCATTATCTGAGCATATAACGTAGTCTACGACGCTCTGTCCACTGTTAGCAAAACATGTTATTTTACCAATTTTGTTATCTTTAAAGAACCTACCATTACAAATTCTCAGTCCAGTGTTTTTACAGAAGTCTAGGAGGGCGTGGCCACGTCTGTTGATGACGGCGTCCTGGGATACACTTTGTGGGATCTCGCTGTCAGGGACATAGTTAATGGCGTCGTCTATCGGAAGATAGGTAGCATCATCATTCTCAATAAAAACCTTATATGAGCCATTGCCATTCCGCGCGTTCAATTCGCCTTGGACTATAACTCGACAATGTGGACCTGCAGACCTAAAGTTGCTAATTTCATCCTCTAGTGTGTCAAACACTGCTTCATCAGCATACTTGCTAGAGTTTTCTGGGGAGTAGTACACAACACCGAAGTATAAGATAAAGTCCTGGGCCTAGATTTTCAAAGCTCTCTTAGCGCTAAGATAGTCGTAAGTCAACGTTAATTTATGGCACTTACGACTATCTTAATCTTAGTTAGATTTTCGAAGCTCTCTTAAATCGAAAATCTAGGTCCTGAGACCTTATTCTTGAAACGTTCGTAGCCCTAAGAATTCTTAACTTTGATCGTAGCCAATGTGTTAAGAATGGGCTTAAGAAGTTCGTAGAGTTACGAACGTTTCGAGAATAAGGGCCCTGGTTCGGAGGCTGGATACTAAGCCAGGCAATGTTCTCACTAGAGCTGGTTAAGAAGGAGACAAACTGTGAGATTATGTCTGATACCATAACTGTGAGTGAGTGAGTGAGTTTAGCTTTACGCCGCTTTTAGCAATATTCCAGCAATATCACGGCGGGGAACACCATAAATGGGCTTCACACATTGTACCCATGTTGGGAATCGAACCCGGGTCTTCGGCGTGACGAGCGAACGCTTTAACCACTGGGCTACCCCACCGCCCACCACCATAACTGTGATGCCACCAGAGTTCCTAAATGCATATTCATGTTTCTGACGAGATCTGTTGAAGATCGTATAGCCGGAGAACGAGAAGACATCTTTGTGATTGGACCAAGTTTCAGCAAGGGAGATAATGTGAAATCTTTTCCAAAAATCTGTAAATACCGATTTGTCAAACTTATTCTTAATACCCTGTATACTCCAGAATACACATTTACAGGAGCTGAATATTTCCGGACCTTGGCCACACCGCTATCTCGGTTCGAGCCTGGACCCCCTGTCCTATAGTCTGTTGGCAGTGAAAACGTACCGATGAATTTCACTGTAAACAAAAAAGTAAATCAAATAAAGTGAAATTAAGACTGCGAACCCTCATAAATATGCCTTGCCAACTGAACATTTAAATCTCAGAATTTTAATCATTGTAGGACAAAAGTTGTTTAACAAACGATCATACATACAAATCGCTATTATTGGTTTGTATTACAAGGGGGTCAGCGCAGCAGATGGAACAGTGAAACAAATGCACTGTGCATTGATGCTGTTCGTGATGAGCGTTAACTTAGACCAACTCTACTTGTTCTCGGTGTTTCATTTAATGTGCATACACCCTTGTAATACAAACCAATAATAGCGATTTGAAACTATGATCGTTTGTTAAACAACTTTTATCCTAAGTTGAATAAAATTTTGAGATTTAAATGGTCAGTTGGCAAGGTAAAATAATTAGGATTCGCAATCTTAATTTCATCTTATTCGATTTACTTTTTTGTTTAAATTGACATTCATCGGTACGTTTTCAATGCAAACAGACTATAGGCTTGAATGTTTTAATCAGAACAATATCCTCATTTTCATTCAGACGGTAAAGGTTGTTATCTAGCTGCAGTTTGTCTGATTTGAGTGTTGCAAATTTTCCTTCTTGTTTTGCCTCCATCATGTATCTTTTCAGAATCTTGCAGATCGTACTTTCTGTGTGTAGTCCAGGGATATAAATACTCCGTGGCCTTTGAGATGTTTAGTTGGGTGGCACGGTCCAACTCTGTGATAGCAGTCACATTCATTGTATTATGTAACAGGTCAATAACTTTCTTTGCGGTATCCTCGTTCGCTTCACCTGACGTTTCTTTCTAGGTTGTAGAAGATAAGATCATTCTGTTTTGAGATACCTTCAATATAGTCTATTTTGTTAGTCAGTGATATAAATTTTGATTTCAATTGGGAATTCTCCTCAGATATGGATAGCATGTCCTGTTCTAAACGTTCAATTTTGTTGGAAAGTTTATTGAAATTTTCATTAATTTCCATTCTCATGTCTTTTATTTCTTTGATTAATTCATATGCGAACACCTCTCCCTCTATCGTCGTTTGTCTTCTAGGCGGGCCCGGGTTTGTTTCCACATCGTTACACAGTAGCAGTAGCTGCGACAAAAACAAGCATAGCTTCAGACAGGCGCATGCTCCCGGTGGCACGTGCAGCACGCGGATACGCTTTGATGTCTTGTCTCACTCTGTCTGGACATGAAAGTCACAAATACCGACTGGAAACAGGAAATTCTGGCTCTGAATATTATATTATCACAGCCCTTAGTAATTGTTTCTTACATTTAGGCCAAGATATCAAACCACAATGTGCCGTAAGTGTGGTTATCTTCGTTAAGTGCACGTTTCCACGGAGCTAGGCTCACACACGTCCGTCCCCTACACCCGCTAGGTGGCGCCTTACTGATTTAGTATAATCCCAAATACAACATTTGTTGCTTTGGCCACTTCTAAAAATGTATCGTGTATGCATATTTCTCTCTGTAAAGCAAGTTGACAACAAGCCACCCTCTCCCCATCGAATAGTAATACTGTAATCTACTTTTATTACAATAATGCAGTCAACATGCTTTAAGTAGATATTTCTAACGATTCTGAATAAGGTTGTATCGCTTAATATTCAAGGTGAAGTGCTTTCTTAAAATCAATCTCTACGAAAGCTTCGCACTTAACTGAAATATCACACCTCGCGAGAACTGTCTGCGAATGTTTAATTAATGTTCCACCATTATGTTTAAGCGCCAACCTTTGTCAGCGCTCATTAAGTATATATTGTGTTTTAAGATTATAGTTTAAATCAGTTATGGATAAATTATTACATACGATCCTATGCGTCCCGGTTCTCAAATCTGTTTTATTGTAGGTCCAGGTTTGCCTCGTTAGACAGTTTTACAGACAGGTTTTGAAGGTGAGATGAAATGGGTTTCAATGTCGTACTAAGAATATTTCGCTCATACGCCGACGTGCATACGTGTGCATGTGTGGCTGCTTATACTAGCGCAGACTTAGTAGTGGTTAGTAGTGTGCCTCGTCACCCTGGCGGGATTTTCAAGATGGCGGCACATCCGGTCCCCATGGGCGCCGCCATCTTGGATCAAGATGGCGACGCCCACGGGGACCGGATGTGCCGCCATCAGGGGAAGATCACTCGGGTTCCGGTTCCGGTTCCGGTTCCGGCGATGTGCGTACGCATGGCGATGACGTCACGTCCGGTTCCGGTGGGTGCCGCGCATGACGATGACGTCATCTCGGGCCAAGATGGCGGACGCGGTTCAAGATGGCGTCCCATCCGGTGGGATCGCGTGAGATCTCGCGGGATCGTGGACTCTCGCGGGATCTCGCGAGCGTAGACGCTGCTTCAAGATTGCGGAGCGGACGGCCGCGGACGGGCGGACGAATGGGAGGAAAGGAGGAAAGGAGAGGAGGAGAGGGAGGGAGGCGGGGCGACGATGGCGTGGCTAGACAAAGTGTGTGTGTGTGTGTGTGGTTAAAAAACATTGGATGTAGCATTCTTTTCGGCGAGGTGGGTGGCCCTGAAAAAGGGCCGTTGGTATCAGGTGGGTGAGAGATCACCGCAGGTATCTATTGTGGTGATGGTGGTGCACTGGAGGCAGTGCTGCTGGAATCGTCCATGGGTTCGACAAACTCCAAGATGCGTTGACGAGGGAGTACATGGTGTCTATGCATCTTGAACGAGGAGGACCTTGTCATGGAGTAGAGCCAGTAGATGTTGGCTTTCACGTTTACTCACTTTCTTTGGCGGTTCACTTGGCTGGTGGGTGGGGGGAGCCGGACGTTTCTGGGCCTTGTTAGAGCAGTTCATACTCTTATGGTCCTCTTGACCACAGTGACGACAGGGATGTGGACAGGCGTAATTGAGATGACCTTCGTTTTTTCCACAGTTGTAGCAGGTGTTGTTATCGTGCTTGTTGTTGTCCTTGGTCTTCTTGGGACATACGTACTGGCGATGGCCTTGAGCACCACACTCGGTACAGGTCACCTTGGGACAGTGTAGATAACTGTGGTCATCTGTTTCGCACAGGCGACAACGGAAGGAGGCGGAGGCGGAGGCAGGAGACGTCTGCATGCTTCTAGTTTCAGTGAGCAACTGATGGGGAGAGCTGGAAAACCTCGAGTTTATATAGCTGGGTTGATGACGTCACTTTGACGCATCCGGTTCGCACCAGTTGCATCCGGTTAGCACCACTTTCTCATCCTGACTCAACAGGGCGATAGGCTAAGTGTGACGTCAGCGGGTGAGACATCATTCCTATAAATAACACATGAGGTCATCAGGTGTGCACTGCCACGCTTAGGACGACCTATTGTGACGTCATAGGGTGACGTGACTTATATAAACCAGGCTCAGCGTGGGTCTTACCAGTTCTCACCATGCCGTCACCACGAATGAACGAAGATGAACTTGAAGAGGAGCCTGTGCCGTACCAGTTGGAGCGGACGACTCAAAGAACAACCAAGAAATTCCGGACTGGTACCCAGCGCTACAACCTGACGTTCAATCCAGCTTGGCTGCAGCGTCAACAGCCTGAAGACCTTCCCGTCGTTCTCAGAGAACAGTTTGATGCAGTGTTAGCAGATTTGAGAGACGATGTGGGTGGCCAGGATGGTGATCGTGTGGGATTGGCCCTGGAACAGCCAGCCCTGGATTCAGACATCCGAGTCCCATTTCAGCGGATGGGTGACCTCCAGGGGGAACACATCATGGCCCAAGTGGAAAAAGTACAACAAAGCAACCACGATTTACATATCGATGACACCATGGACATATACTTAATGCATGTAGAGGATCCTGACCGTATAGGTGAGGCACCTTGTTGGCTTAAACGCCTTCCTGGAAAAGAAACAATGCATCGTTCAAATCAAGAATGAGGATCAGCTCTGCTTTGCCCGTGCCCTGGTCGTGGCCAGTCACCACGAACACAAACCCGATCCTGTGACCAAGGAATGGACGAAGGAATGGAAACGGCTCTGTGATAGTCGCAGCCCCGTTCAACTGAAGGCCGCCAAGGGCTTGTTTCGCCAACTCAAGATCCCCGAAGGGCCTTGTACAGGGCGTGCCACGTGGGAGTTGTTCAGTCAACGTTTGGCCCCTTACTATCAGCTCAAAGTCTACTCCCAAGATGTGATGAATCGACTCCTGTACAAGAGTGAAGTGCCTCAACCCACCAAGATCCTTCACTTGTATCATCACCATCAGCATTACGATGTCATTACATCCATGACAGCTTTTACAGGTCGTGTCTACTACTGTGAAACTTGTGACCAAGGCTACGACCACGCTGAAGATCATCGCTGCACCCGAGAATTTCAATGCCACTGGTGTCAATGTCCTGGATACTGTGGCGACGTGGACAATGAAGGGCTCTCCTGTCTCCAATGTGGCGGATGGTTCCGAAACTCATACTGCTTTCAACGCCATCAGACGGCCTCCGCCAAGCATCCCAGCACCTGCTCCACCATCCATACGTGTCACCGTTGCTATGCCAAAGTCAACGTGAGGAAAATTCAGGGCATGGCCAACCACAAGTGTGGCACGAATCGTGACTGTAAGATCTGCAAAGAACCCTTGAAACCCAACCACCAGTGCTACATGACCGTCATCGAACCACCAAAACAAAATGAAGACGGTGAAAAAATGGATGAAGACAAAGAACGGCAACAGCGTCAGTTCATCTTCTATGACTTTGAATGTACTCAAGATCAAGGGACTCATGTTCCCAACTTGTGTGTGGTGCATCTGGGATGTGGAAAATGTATTTCCAAGGCTTCGAATCAGTTGTGTGACAAGTGTCCCTGGCGTAAGGAAGGAGAAGGGCCTAGCCGTATCAAAGTGTTTCGGGGATCTACGACCTTGAAGGACATGGTCGACTGGCTGATGCGTCTGGCGGAAAAGAAAGAGAAGCAGAAGAAGAAACGTAAGGCATCCCAGCAGCAGCCGTCAGGCCGTGCCTCGAAACAACCCAAACTGTCATCACCAGAACTTGATGATGATGATGTAGAACAACAAGACGACGACAAAGAACAAGACGATGAAGATGACATTTCCCCTACTATTGATGATGACGACGTCTTGGTCATTGCTCACAACTACCGTGGGTATGATGGACACTTGCTCCAACAGTACTTCCATCAACATCTCGTGAAAGCACCCCAGGTCACACTTCGAGGGAATCACATCTTGCAAATGACCGTGGGACGTCTTGTTTTCAAGGATTCACTCAACTTCCTCACGATGGCTCTGAAGCAGTTTCCAAAAACGTTCGCATTGACGGAACTCAAGAAAGGCTACTTCCCTCACTTCTTCAACACCGAAGCTCACCAAGGCTATGTGGGTCCTTATCCTCCCGTGTCTACTTACGATCCTGACAGCATGTTTCCTGCGAGGCGTAAAGCTTTCTTGGCCTGGTAACGATGCACGGGTGGCTGAAGGGACTGTCTTTGATCTGGATGAAGAATTGTTGACCTACTGTCAGAGTGATGTGGACATTTTGCGTCGAGGCTGTGCTGCATTCCGAAACATATTCATCCAACAGAACAACGTGGACCCTTTCTATGAAGCAGTGACTCTACCCATGGCTTGCATGCTCACCTTCCGAAAACAGTTTTTGGAACCCCGCACCATTGCCATCCTACCTACTCAAGGTTATCACCCCCAGCGCCGCTACTCGCTTCAGTGTCTCCACTGGCTCAACTGGGTCATGCATCAACACCCTGGGGTCCACATCCAACATGCTCGGAATTGTGGAGAAGTAGGCTTTGACTGTGCTGACGGTAGTCGCTACATGGTGGATGGCTACGACGCCAAGACACGCACCGTGTACGAATACTTGGGCTGTTTCTGGCATGGATGTACTCGCTGTTACAAGACGGGCCGATGTGAACACCATGCTAGCTTGGGTACAACCCCTTGGGAACGATACCATCATACCATGTACCGACTGGCTGTGTTACGTCAACATTCCGACATCGACCAAGTGGTGACCCTCTGGGAATGCGATTTTCTGAAACAACAGAAAGACAATGGTGACCTGAGAGCCTTCCTGACCCCACTGCAAGGACCCCATGCCTACATGCCTGACCCATTGGATCCTAGAGATGCTTTCTTTGGAGGCCGTACCAACGCCACCAAACTGTACTACGAAGCCAAAGAAGATGAAGAAATTAAATATGTGGACGTTTGCTCGTTGTACCCTTACATCTGCAAGTATGGTACTTTTCCCGTGGGGCACCCATGAAAGGCCACCTCCTCGTGGTGGGTGCTGGGTCACGCTAAGCGCCTTTCAACCCCCCGTTGTGGACCCGGGGGGGATATTTTGGTCCACCAACCTGTTGGCCGTGGGTTGCGCCCCTGTGTCGGTGGAGGAAGGGATTCTGGTGGTTGAGGGCACTGGTTCCAGGAACAGTGTTCCTTTGCCCAACACACCACTTCGGCCCTAACTTCACCTAGACGGGTGGTAGAATGGGCCCGGTTCTACCAATCGGCAGGTCATGTCGAGCCCTGTGCATTCTTTGTATTTGCACAAATTCTATTTTGGACTGTATTTATTGACTTTAGGTCTCGGCTCTTTTGTCTATACATTACTTGATTTTGACATGTGACCTATTCATTTGCCTAGAGTCTTATGCCCAGAAGGCGGTGGCTCATGGGCCAATCTGGTGGAAGAATTAATCTTTAGTTTTTCTGCTTGAGTATATCATCCGAGTATCCTTGGTGCTGCAAGTTGAAGATCCACTTGTTTTAGCATTGTCCTTGTGATACTCCGTGGTGGGTGGGGAGCTCGGATGATGAAACTTATACACTAACTATGGAATACAAAACCCCCCTAAAACGAAACAAGCGTCAACTTGACAATGATGATGATGACGAACGTCCTTCCAACTCAATCGATTATTGGCCACGATTTCTGGTTATCGAGACTGTAGACAAGGCTCCACTGAAGCTGAACCCTTTTGCAATTTCCAAGGGTGTACATGGCATTGCAGGTGAGGTTAAAACATTAAACGCTTGCGTTCAGGCTCTCTGCTGGTTGAATGCAGTAGAAAACAGCAAGCAATTAACCTGATGTCAACAGAAGTATTTGTTGGAATTCAAGTTTCTATCACTGCCCACAGAACTCTGAACACTAGTAAAGGCATAATCAGAGACAGAGATCGACTGTTGGCTGATATGTCAGAACTAGATATTGTTTCTGAGATGAAGGATCAGGGAGTGACATATGTTAAAAGATTCACAACCCGCAGAAACAACGAATTAATCCAAACAAATACTTATCTTTTCTCATTCTCATCTCCAATTCCTCCGAGGTCTGTCAAAGCAGGTTACTGCAATATTTCAGTTGACATCTACATTCCAAATCCTTTGAGATGTTTTAGATGTCAAAAATATGGGCACGGAGTTAATACTTGTACAAAGCCCATAACATGTGCCCACTGTAGTGAGACTACTCATGTCACAGAAGACTGCACCAGTGACCTTAAAAAAGTGTACAAATTGTTCAGGAAATCATTCTTCTTTCTCCAAAGACTGTCCAATCTGGAAGAAACAAATGGCAATCAATAAAATTAAATTCACCCAGAATATCAGCTTTGCTGATGCCAAAAAACTTGTGGAATCTGCATCACCGACTGAATCATATGCATCAGTCGTCAGAACACATTCTGAAAACATGTCAAAAGTAACCACCTCGTCGATACATTGCCAAACAGATTTAACATGGGTTAAAACTACTAATGCTCAGTTTGTTGCACCTGAACAGTCTACTCAGACCTCGACCTCTTCTATCAACACTCACTCACTCACTAAAGGTCCATCAGAGCCCAGTAGTCAGATTTCATCTGTATCCGGAGAACAATCTTTGTCTCAGTCAACTCAAAAGTCTCAAGCAAACACAAGCTCGAACAATACTGTTCAAAGTAAAACCCACTAAGAACAGAATCTTCAAAAAAGAGTGGCAGACCCCCGAAGGGTTCTGATAATCCAGTCAAATTGTACAATAAATATGGATCGCTTGAGGACATGGAAGTGTCCGAAAACTTCCATCCCAGGGAACATAGCTTGTCGCCCTCGAAAAAGGTGAGGGGTAGATCCCCTATTAACCCACCCAAAAGATAGTTTTTTTCTACCAACATCGTGCAGTGGAACTGTAGAGGACTGCGAACTAATTTGCATGAAATACAGCTATTAATCCAAGATATAACACCATCGGTATTTTGTCTGCAGGAAACATACCTGAAACAGACAGACAATTTTACCTTACGTCAGTTTAAAGCCTATCATTGTTTTTCTCCTCCGGGTGATCGAGCCAGTGGAGGATCTTCTATCCTTGTGCGGCAAGATATTATTCACAGTCCTGTTACACTCAAAACTAATCTTCAAACTGTAGCAATACGGCTTACGCTGGGTGTTGCTTTTACTTTATGTTCTCTATATATCCCCCCTTCGTCAGCACTTCAACAGGCTGATCTTCAGTCTCTGTATGATCAACTACCGAAGCCCTGTATTATCATGGGCGACTTCAATGGCCACAACCCACTCTGGGGAGGTTCACACACAAACGCCAAAGGTAAAATACTTGAAGATTTTATCGCTAATAATGACCTGTGCTTATTTAATGACGACTCAAGCACTTATCTGCATCCAGCGACCGGCACATACTCTTCTTTAGATGTGTCCATTTCAGATTCTTATCTATTCAATGAATTTGAATGTGAAGTTCACAATGACCTTTGTGGAAGTGACCACTTCCCAACTATTCTTTCAGAAATAACTCCTTCTGATACTCACTCGTATACAAGATGGAATTTTTCAAAGGCTAACTGGCCCTTATATCAAACTATATGTACATCGAAACTGCGTCCTGAATGTTTCAGTCATATTTCTGATCCCATTCAAACTTTTGCTGACGTTTTAAAGCAAATAGCTGATGAGTGTATACCAAAGTCCTCTACGACTCCACATGTACGAAAACCATGGTTTAATACAGATTGTAGACAAGCCAGAAAAGCGAGGAAAAAGGCGGAGCGTTATTTCCGCCATCATCCAACTGTCCATAACTTAAATAAATTTAAAATACACAATTCAAAGGCGCGTCGTACCTTTAAACAAAACAAACGGCAATCTTGGAGAAATTATGTCTCCAAACTTAATTCACGCACGCCAATGTCTAAGGTGTGGAACATGGTTCAAAGAATTAAAGGCAAAGGTTCAAAATCTGCTGTTCACCATCTTAAAGATGGTGATAACTAACTAATTACTGACAAGTCTAAAATTGCAAATAAAATTGGCGAAACTCTTGCCAAAAATTCATCATCAGCAAATTATGTCCCTGCGTTTCAGAAATATCAGAAACAACAGGAAAAGACAAAACTTAATTTCAAATCAAATAACGGTGAAGATTATAACGAAGTGTTTTCATTACATGAGCTACATACTGCTCTTGAGCAAGCTCATGACACTGCAGCGGGTGATGATAATATACATTACCAGCTACTGAAACACTTACCTGAACCATGTCTGATGACACTTTTAGATATATTTGACCAAATATGGACGTCTGGAGAATTTCCTCCTTTGTGGCGTAATGCCATTGTAGTTCCAATACCTAAACCTGGCAAGGATCATACAGATCCGTCTAATTACAGACCGATCTCTAACTAGCTGTGTCTGTAAAACCATGGAACGTATGGTGAATAACAGATTAACTTGGTATCTTGAAACCAATCACCTTATAACAGATATTCAATGTGGTTTCAGGAAAAATCGTAGTACCATTGATCATTTGGTACGCTTAGAATCCTTTGTTAAGAATGCTATAGTGAATAAACAACATGCTGTATCAATTTTCTTTGATCTTGAGAAAGCTTATGATACGACCTGGAAGCATGGCATTTTGAAGGATTTACATGATTTCGGTTTGAGAGGCCGTTTACCTCTCTTTATATCACAGTTTTTAAAGACAGACAATTTCAAGTCCGAGTTGGTTCAACCCTGTCTGATCATTACAATCAGGATCAGGGTGTCCCGCAAGGCAGTATTTTGTCTGTCACTTTATTTAGTATCAAGATTAACAGTTTATCCAAGGTTTTAAACGATTCCATTGATGGATCACTTTTTGTGGATGATTTTAACATTTCTTGTCGTGGTAAAAATATGCATACTATTGAACGGCAATTGCAGTTGTGTTTAAATAAAATAAATAAATGGTGTCTTGAAAACGGTTTTAAATTTTCCAAATCCAAAACTAATTGTCTACACTTTTGAAGAAAATATAAACCGCATAAAGATCCAGAACTATCTTTAAATGGCACTCCCATCAAAGTTGTTAAGGAGGCCAAATTCTTGGGTCTAATTTTCGACTCCCATTTAACTTTTTTGACACATATTAAATCACTTAAAGCCAAATGCCTGAAGGCACTCGATTTGTTAAAAGTTGTTTCCAACTCAAAGTGGGGAGGGGATCAAGCTACCCTCCTCCACCTATATCGATCACTGGTCCGCTCGAAACTTGATTATGGCTCCATCGTATATGGTGGAGCCTGCAAAAGCAACCTAAAACTACTTGATTCTGTCCACCACCAAGGCCTAAGACTTTGTCTTGGGTCCTTTAGAACCTCTCCCATTGATAGTCTCTATGTTGAAGCAGATGAGCCTTCTCTTACACAACGTCGTATAAAATTATCTTTACAATACATTACTAAACTATATTCTAGCGAATCTAACCCTGCATTTAACTGTGTTTTCAATCCCCTCTATGAGGATTTATACAACAAAAACTTCTCTTGTTCCGCCTCTTGGGCACAGAATTAAGCCCTTCATATCTGCTGCCGGCATTGAGCTGGAAAATATAGCTCCTTCCGTCTTCTTTCTTCTCCTCCTTGGCAACTGGTGAGGCCTGAAGTTGACCCTAACTCTGACAAAGTTTAAGAAATCTGAAACTAATGAATTACAGTATAAACAAGAATATAATCAGCTAAAAACTAAATATAATACATACAAATCTTTATTTACAGATGGGTCCAAGGACGGTGGCGCGGTTGCATGTGCCACTGTCATTGGATCCAGAACAATATCTTCTCGATTACCAAATAACAGCTCTATTTTCACAGCAGAAGCTAACGCCATCTTAACAGCTCTTAAATATATTAATAAACACCGTAAATATGAGCAATACATCATCTTTTCCGATTCTCTTTCTTGTCTTCAGGCTTTTTTGTAAACATCCACTTTTATTAGAAATTATTGAATTGTATAATGAGCTTGCTACTGGCCAATGTGACATCGTCTTTTGTTGGTTACCCAGCCACGTTGGCATTTCTGGGAATACAATCGCTGATCTTGCTGCTAAGGCAGCACTCAACAAATCTGTGACACCACTTCTGATCCCATACTCTGATTACAAAGCTGCTATAAGATCTTATATCCGTGATCTGATGCAAAAGACGTGGGACACCCAAGTAGGTATAAATAAATTACATGAAATAAAACCTTATATCGGTTACACTTACTTGGGTTGTCAGTCCAGATTTGAAGAAGTCATCATGCGACGATGTCGTATTGGCCATACAAGGTACACTCACAAATATTTGTTAAATGGTGAAGATCCTCCGTTTTGTATCCCTTGTGATGAGAGAGTCACAGTCAAGCATCTCCTGCTTGACTGTGTTGAATTCTCCATCATAAGGGATAAATATTTCAATGTTAAAACTGTTAAGGATCTTTTAATTCTGTTCATCTTCATTTAATTCTTGGTTTTTTAAAAGAAATTGATTTCATTAATGAATTTTGATTAATATGTTCTGCATATAGCTGTGTTTTAATGATTGGTAGTTTGAATAGTAACTTAGATTGTTAGTGGCTGTACTCTCAAGGGGGTTGAAGTATCGTAAAATATTGTCCCCTTGAGGAGGGTACGTAAGTCCCAAAACTTCGAAAGTCAATTTCAACTTTCAGGTTTTTAAACGTAGCATTTTGTTATTTTAATTTTGGCTGACATTTCTTCCAATCGCCAGCAGCTGAAGGGATGGTGTAAATCCAACTAGGGTCCATGCAGGTAGCAAAGGCACTGTAAGTCCCCATGGTCACTAGTATGGTGATCTACCTTCAGTTGTTGGCGATCTATAGCCCATTTTTACCTTGTATTGTCTTCTTTAATTGGAATGTTTTAGCTTTGTTCGCTAGTTTTATATTGGTATCTGTGATTGTCTAGTATTTTTACTGTCCTTCGTCGGCAGGTTTTTATATAGTATCTACATATATATTCTATTTCTTATTGTAAAATGTTCTCGTCACGATATGGCTGAAATATTGCCGATGTGACGTTAAATATTAACTCACTCACTCACTCACTCTTTCAGTACAAATTTTGGTGGGATAATCTCTCGCCATTTACAATTTAGTGACATCAGTGTTGATAATATCGACTTATCGGTAACGGAGGCCAAGCTACACACACAGGCCTAGTTTGGTTATCCACTGGTTACAACAGAGAGTAGTGACATGTAACCATTCTTAAAACACAACTTTCTGAACTTTTCATAAAGCAATTCAGCGTTGCTGGTCTTAATAAATTACAGCGTAACCCTCAAAGGGGTGCGACCTTACATTCGCATGACGTAGTCCCAATTTAAATAACACGTGAAATGCTAAATCGACTCGGTATATATGATAATCGGCTGTCTGAAGGGGAGATAGCTCTACAATGAAACTGCAGTCCTTTTCCGCCTGAATGTATCCATTTTGCACCAAGCCACACGTCCATACATTGTGGGGGTATCAGGCTAACTGCCACCCGAAAAGTGCCCCCCTGGCTATCTGTCCCCCGTCCATTGTGCCCCCGGACAAGTGCCCCCTCTCCTTTCTCTCCCCTTGATCTTGATAGGATTGTTTTGTTTAACTCAATTTTAAGTTGTCCGGGTGGCAGTTAGCCTAGATGCATTGTGGGCACATCCAACAGTAAGTTGTTGAAAATAATCCAAGCTTTTGATCAGTGTGTTGCACTGGTAGATCACTATGAACTATACAGCTACACTACTCCAACTCAACTACAAGTCGTACTGCAAGTGAAGAACATGAATAAAATGTAATGGTATTGATGAACTTTCCACTCACTGTCGTATTGTGTCTTTTGTAAGAGTTGAAAAATATAATAGACCACAACAAACTGCAAGATATCTGTCTGTATAAATATATCGACATCGACTTTTATGCTTATCTCATTGGCTGCTGATCTTTTCATGTAATGTCAGAATATCATAGCAGAACAGGAAAACATCTGACACCCTGGACTGGACACAGGGACATACATGGGCATTCAATTATCATCCTGGTTTGGGGGATCTTGATATTGGACTATCATCATCCTCCACTCTCAAACTCCTGGTAAAAATTACATATAGTGTATCGTGTAGTTAGTGGTAGCTGTTACCAAACTGGGAATACAGTCTGTAAGTACGTATATTATTCATGTATATTTTAGCTGGAGTGGAGTGAACACGTCTCAAAAATGACACCATTGAGGAATACGACACATAGTTACTGAGGTTGATATTGGTAAAAGACCTCCAGTTCGATTCTATACGTGGGGTTAAGCATTACAAATGTCTTCTTGAAGCATCAGATGGGAATATACATTTTCCTTGAAATCATGGTAATTTGTTTAGATCTCGCACAGCAGATTGAACAGTGACCACACAGAATACATTTGGCATCCTCTAATCTACCTGTACATAATATAACTGTTTCAAGTTTCCAAATAACCTATTAAAAGGAGACAAAAGTTATATCAAACTAATAATCAGGACATATTGTTATCAGTGTTTCCCTTGCATCTTTCATGAACTATTCTTTGATATTGTTTAGCACCTACCTGCTACACCGTCCAGCACACAGACACAGATCCATAGCAGAACACTGAGTCTGTGGCCCGCCATGTTGGACACTGTACACCAGGAAGTAGGTCCTACATTGAGACTGTACAACAGTGTATGTCCAGCACACAGACAAAGATCTACAGCAGAACACCGAGTCTGTGGCCCGCCATGTTGGACACTGTACACCAGGAAGTAGATGTCAAACATTCTGACACAGATCGCTGTAATATTGTCAGCTCAATCTTTGTTCACTGCTTTATGTGCGACCTAGTCTAGGCCAGCACATAAACCTCATACATTACTTCATAATACATGCTTAAACACAGAGCCGTTTTCTAGGTTGGGAGGCCGTTTTACTCTGAACACAGAGGCCGTTTTCTCAAGGCACGGAGGCCGTTTTCTCTAGGTTGGGAGGCCGTTTTCTCTAGGTTGGGAGGCCGTTCTCTCTAGGCATAGAGGCCGTGTTCTCTAGGCACAGAGAGGCCGTTTTCTCTAGGTACAGAGGCCGTTTCTAGGCACAGAGGCCGTTTTCACTAGGCACAGAGGCCGTTTTCTAGGCACAGAGGCCGTTCTCTCCCCAATGGGGTGGCTGTTTATTTGAATTTTTCGGGTCCATCTTCTCCGTATCCACTTCACATATTTAGTTTGTTTTGTAGTTTCACGTTCATCTCGGCAAACAGGCACTACGACAGAGGATATGGCATTGGTAAATGATCACTTACTTTTGATTAGGTAGCGAAACTCTGAGCCAGATATATCAGATTTCTGAAATGTGTTACTGACATCAAGAAACTGCGCAGTATGGTTCTACTTGAAATGTTCATTCATAGCAGTTGTCAAAGGAACAGCTTCTAGTGCGTCAATATGTTCAGTAAACTAGGTGCTGCATGCATATCTTTGTCACTTTGTACAGCGTGAATCAGTTTACAGAAGCAGTGAGACTAACTGTAAATCCACCATAAGAGGCTGGAGGTCTTTGGTTCGATCCCCTGGCCGCATCAAACCCAAATATGTTGAAAGTGTGTAATCGTTGTTACTCTGCCTGATAGCAAACCAATCTGGGAACATTTGCTAAACTGAAGCACAATAGCGATCACTATCACACCAGCCTAACACTACTGTTTGTAACATTAAGTTTACTTCTAAGTGCGTCCAGAGATTTATCATTTGTAAATAACCTTTAAACTATATGCCTCCTTTCTGTTTTGACAAAATATGTTGATTGTTTATTGATGGTGCATGGTCATTTTTCTTATTTTAAAAATTTAGTTCCGTGATTTAACCGTTTCAAGAAGTGAATAAACAACTACAACATCTCAAAGTGTGTTGGATGAATGGTTATAATCCTTGCTGAAACATAAAAGTTCAAAGTGTACCCTCCAAAGTACGATACAAAGTCACAAAATGAAAACGGTTGACTGCATACCATATACCATTTTATCCCTGTAGGTCATTTCGATCTACTCTATTTAAAGTGAGATCGTTCAGGATTCAAGCATTTTCCATTCTGTAACCGCTTTGTCTGATTATCCACTATCAATGTTAACATTTGTTTGCAACTGTTCACACAGCTCCAGCTTAAGCTACGTGGCACGGCGCCCGCATTCAAATATGTACAGAACTTGATAGCCCATGCAGTGTGAATGCTGAAAAGGAAGACGTAAAACAGAAAGTGTACCTTGTATGCATATACTATACCCAATACATTCTACCATTCATTTTCTGCAGGCGATAACTAAAGGCAGCGGTGAATATATACAATAATCGACTGATCTGACTGAACTCCCTCAGCATTCAATGATAACTAAACCATGTAAATAACGGACGTACATGAGCGTGTAGTTACACGTTCATTATCTATGGACACCTACACCCAAGAGTGTTCACAGTTAGGCTCCTACTGCAGTGGTCAATATGTTTCACTTGCTTTCTGATAAGTAAAATTCAGAATGTGACAATATCGCCTTCTGGCAGCACAACATACGACATAGTGAAGGTCATGAATAGCCAACTCATTTGACCAATGAAGATCCGGGTTAGAATTGGTGTTCAGTAACCTATGCTTGTCATAAAAGGCGACTAAGTATTTGACAGTATGTGCGTTTGTGATTTGGATGCGTTATTCAACTTGCTCCAGTTGCATCGTGACATAAAGGACACGGTTACAGGCTGTGTATTTAAGCATATTTTATTATCATGATGCGTACTGGACACAAGTTATCACAACTTCGATCAGGCAACCTCTCCATTATGTATAGGTTTACAAGTACGTTTATTTACAATAAAAACATTTCATGACAGAAAAGAAACGAGAACCTATTTATGTGCATTAATGATGCTCACTCAAACAATTTTGTTTTGTTTATGTACATTGCTTGAAACGTTTTCGTTCCCATGAACTGATCTACATCTTGCACCTGGTCAATACATACATCACAAGAGTTTTCTCAAAATTTGCAGTGGTAAGATAACTTCAGTTAGTGCCAAGTTAATTTATGGACATTCAATAACAACTGTATGTGGATGTTCACCTATGTTTTATCACGTCGACAGTTTGCATCCTCCATTAAACCTTTTAAAATAAATATCTTCACAAATAATCATTCATTATCACAGTCTTTTAAATTAGTATTTATTATAATATTTCTTTTCTGAGGTCATGCGAAAACATGGCGGAACAACAGATTTATCTGTACTCAGAATGGATCTAAATAGAAAGAAGGTTTGACAAGATATCAGCAAGACGTTGGTGGCCTGACACTTCAAGCATGCCTCCTCTTAGTCTCATAATACCATACCCATTTTTACATTGTATTGTCTAAAATAGTTTTCTACTTTTAAACATAGTACTAGCTAGTCTTAATTTGTGATACTCTAGTTATTCTACAGTCTGTGGATGACTGGTTATTTAATTACTTGTATTTATTGTGTATGTACAACATTTCCCGTCACTATATGGCTGACATATTGCCGGGGTGACGTTAAATTTTAACTCACTCACTCACTCCTCATATTACAATAGCTCATAATTCACAGTAGCAGTTTATACATGGATTAGAGCCTGGGGCATTGTGCTTAAAACTTAAAGTAATGCATGCATGGTGTAAAATTCAATAATACAATGTTCAAAATAATATCTCAAATTAAAAAAGACGTATTCAAACAATAACAAGTGGTAAATCTGTGTCTTGCTGCTGAGGTTTATAAACAGCACAAACCTTAATCATACGGATGCATTGAATTTGGAGACGACCAGGGTGGTGGTACCTATACGTACCTATGAAGCAGATATATGGGGTTATCAGCCAGTGTACAACACCGAGAAGATTCATATCAAGTTCTGTAGAAAGCTACTGTGTCTCAGCTCAAGCTCATACACCACAGTTATCTATGGAGAGCTTGCTAGATACCCCATCTATGTCATGTACATGACTAAGTGTATCAGGTTTTGGCTTGCTCTACTACATATGCCAAACCATAGATACCCTAAAGCCTGCTGCAGTATGACGGTACAGCTGGATAGTGTGGGGAGGATAACCTGGGCTACTCATGAGAGACCACTACTTGACCACCTGGGGTTGAGAAAATACTCACGGCTACAGCAGGGTGTAGGGGGGATGTGACCTACTTTCTATCTCTTGTTAAATGGAGGCTTACTGACAACTTCTCGCAGCAATTCTCCTGTGGTTTACTGGCAAGCAGCAGGCTCCACACAATTCGACTCCTCAAATCTCAGTTGGGATCAACAATTGGGACAAAAATCATTGAGGATGAAGTACATTTATAGCCATTTGTCCTCACTATGAAGAATAGAGAACTACATATTTTCCTAGATGAAGCATCGCCACTCAAGCACAGACAACGTCATCAAAGCAATGAATGTATATTCTTTTTGCAGATATATTGTAGCTGCAAACAGAGTTAAGATCTTCCTACTTCAGCAAAGGATAGTTTATATGCGTGCATGTGGTTATATCTTTATGTGTATATGTATGACTGTGTACTTGAAGCATTTGCATGTAAGTGTTTGCATGTGTTATTGTGTGTGTCTGTCTGTCTGTCTGTGTGTATGTATGTGAGTGTTAGTGTTAGTGTGTAAATGTATTTCTTTTCCTTTGATATATTTTTGTGTTCTATATATATGTATGTGTATTGTAAAGGTATATGTGTAAATGTATTATTTCCTACACGATATATTCATGTGTTATATATATACCCCGTATGTGTGCGTGTGCGCGCGCGTGTGTGTGTGTGTGTGTGTGTGTGTGTATATCCTCATGATATATGTATGTGTGTTTCATATATTTTTCACATATTTATGCATTAATGATGTAAAGCCAAGTACTTGGGGCTGGAGGACTATCTACAGAAATAAACAATTCAAAATTCAATTCAGTCTGTGTCATGAGTATATGTATGTACATAGTGCACACAAATTATGTATTATGAGCAGTCTTATCGCTCTTACGCTAATTGAAAACCGATGCATCCCTAAACAGTTACATGTGCATGTGTGTTTCTGTAGTAATGATCGGCTGTATGAGATTTGCATGTAAAGCCAGTTCAACAATACGTAACCCCGCA